>NC_091286.1:129380877-129523498 GCF_032444005.1 Ranitomeya imitator
GTCGTCGTCTCCGCCGTCGTCGTCGTCGTCGTCATCGGGGTGGTCTTCCGGGTCGTCGTCATCGGGGTGGTCTTCCGGGTTGTCGACGTTAGGGTCTTCAACTTGGAAATGTAGCAGAAGGTACAAGAAGGCTGAGAAAATGCCAAGAACCAGCTGATGGAACTGGAACTCGGATGGCTACCCGAAGGTTCAAGAGCCTATGGAACTACCGAGGACCAGCTGACGTTACTGGAACCCGGTTACTAAGCAGGAGGTACCCGTGCTAAAAAGCACTACCAAGGACCGCCTGACGTTGGCGGAACTCGGATACCCAGAAGGAGGCACCTAAGCCAAAGGCTCTGCCCGGAACCAGATGACGTTACTGGAACCAGGATGGGGAGCAGAAGGTACAAGAGCAAAAGACACTGCCGAGAACCAGCTGACGGTACTGGAACCCGGATGGGTAGCCGAATGTCCAAGAGCCAATGGAACTACCAAGGACCAGCTGACGTTACTGGAACCCGGTTACTAAGCAGGAGGTACCCGTGCCTGAAAGCACTACCAAGGACCACCTGACATTGGTGGAACTTGGATACCCAGAAGGAGGCACCTAAGCCAAAGGCTCTGCCCGGAACCAGCTGACGGTACTGAGAACCAGGATGGGGAGCAGAAGGTACAAGAGCAAAAGACACTGCCGAGAACCAGCTGACGGTGCTGGAACCAGGTGGTGGACCCGAAGGCCCACAGGAGAGGAGAGAACAGCTAGGCCGCGAGGCAGCCGCAGTTACCGAACCCCAACAGTCCTACAGGGGGAGCTGGGCCTACTGGCACTACAGAACCAGCCTTGACTACCAGTTCACGCAGCCCACATAGGAAGCTCCTAAACTGGAGGCACCCTGGAGTTGGCTAACTCGACCGCCCCACGACGGGGCAAGCATAGGCGTCTCAGTGAAGTTGACACAACCCGAAACAGCTGACGGTGCTGAAACCAGGCTTGGCACGAGGGAGTACCTGTGACAAGAACACTGCCGAGAACCAGCTGGCGGTGCTGGAACCCGGATGCGTTGCCCCAGTGTGCAAGAGCCAATGGCACGACCGAGGACCAGCTGACGGTGCTGGAACCCGGTTACTAAGCTGTAGGTGCCCGCGCTTAAAAGCACTACCAAGGACCGCCTGGCGTTGGCGGAACTCGGATACCCAGGAGGAGGCACCTTAGCCAAAGGCTCGGCCCGGAACCAGCTGACGGTGCTGGAACCAGGTGGTGGACCCCAAGGCCCACAGGAGAGGAGAGAACAGCTAGGCCGCGAGGCAGCCGCAGTTACCGAACCCCAACAGTCCTACAGGGGGGAGCTGGGCCTACTGGCACTACAGAACCAGCCTTGACTACCAGTTCACGCAGCCCACATAGGAAGCTCCTAAACTGGAGGCACCCTGGAGTTGGCTAACTCGACCGCCCCACGACGGGGCAAGCATAGGCGTCTCAGTGAAGTTGACACAACCCGGAAACAGCTGACGGTGCTGAAACCAGGCTTGGCACGAGGGAGTACCTGTGACAAGAACACTGCCGAGAACCAGCTGGCGGTGCTGGAACCCGGATG
This sequence comes from Ranitomeya imitator, assembly GCF_032444005.1. Taxonomy (NCBI): domain Eukaryota; kingdom Metazoa; phylum Chordata; class Amphibia; order Anura; family Dendrobatidae; genus Ranitomeya; species Ranitomeya imitator. Next base: position 129,382,455 of record NC_091286.1, read on the forward strand.
CGTTGCCCCAGTGTGCAAGAGCCAATGGCACGACCGAGGGACCAGCTGACGGTGCTGGAACCCGGTTACTAAGCTGTAGGTGCCCGCGCTTAAAAGCACTACCAAGGACCGCCTGGCGTTGGCGGAACTCGGATACCCAGGAGGAGGCACCTAAGCCAAAGGCTCGGCCCGGAACCAGCTGACGGTGCTGGAACCAGGTGGTGGACCCGAAGGCCCACAGGAGAGGAGAGAACAGCTAGGCCGCGAGGCAGCCGCAGTTACCGAACCCCAACAGTCCTACAGGGGGAGCTGGGCCTACTGGCACTACAGAACCAGCCTTGACTACCAGTTCACGCAGCCCACATAGGAAGCTCCTAAACTGGAGGCACCCTGGAGTTGGCTAACTCGACCGCCCCACGACGGGGCAAGCATAGGCGTCTCAGTGAAGTTGACACAACCCGGAAACAGCTGACGGTGCTGAAACCAGGCTTGGCACGAGGGAGTACCTGTGACAAGAACACTGCCGAGAACCAGCTGGCGGTGCTGGAACCCGGATGCGTTGCCCCAGTGTGCAAGAGCCAATGGCACGACCGAGGACCAGCTGACGGTGCTGGAACCCGGTTACTAAGCTGTAGGTGCCCGCGCTTAAAAGCACTACCAAGGACCGCCTGGCGTTGGCGGAACTCGGATACCCAGGAGGAGGCACCTAAGCCAAAGGCTCGGCCCGGAACCAGCTGACGGTGCTGGAACCAGGTGGTGGACCCGAAGGCCCACAGGAGAGGAGAGAACAGCTAGGCCGCGAGGCAGCCGCAGTTACCGAACCCCAACAGTCCTACAGGGGGAGCTGGGCCTACTGGCACTACAGAACCAGCCTTGACTACCAGTTCACGCAGCCCACATAGGAAGCTCCTAAACTGGAGGCACCCTGGAGTTGGCTAACTCGACCGCCCCACGACGGGGCAAGCATAGGCGTCTCAGTGAAGTTGACACAACCCGGAAACAGCTGACGGTGCTGAAACCAGGCTTGGCACGAGGGAGTACCTGTGACAAGAACACTGCCGAGAACCAGCTGGCGGTGCTGGAACCCGGATGCGTTGCCCCAGTGTGCAAGAGCCAATGGCACGACCGAGGACCAGCTGACGGTGCTGGAACCCGGTTACTAAGCTGTAGGTGCCCGCGCTTAAAAGCACTACCAAGGACCCGCCTGGCGTTGGCGGAACTCGGATACCCAGGAGGAGGCACCTTAGCCAAAGGCTCGGCCCGGAACCAGCTGACGGTGCTGGAACCAGGTGGTGGACCCCAAGGCCCACAGGAGAGGAGAGAACAGCTAGGCCGCGAGGCAGCCGCAGTTACCGAACCCCAACAGTCCTACAGGGGGAGCTGGGCCTACTGGCACTACAGAACCAGCCTTGACTACCAGTTCACGCAGCCCACATAGGAAGCTCCTAAACTGGAGGCACCCTGGAGTTGGCTAACTCGACCGCCCCACGACGGGGCAAGCATAGGCGTCTCAGTGAAGTTGACACAACCCGGAAACAGCTGACGGTGCTGAAACCAGGCTTGGCACGAGGGAGTACCTGTGACAAGAACACTGCCGAGAACCAGCTGGCGGTGCTGGAACCCGGATGCGTTGCCCCAGTGTGCAAGAGCCAATGGCACGACCGAGGACCAGCTGACGGTGCTGGAACCCGGTTACTAAGCTGTAGGTGCCCGCGCTTAAAAGCACTACCAAGGACCGCCTGGCGTTGGCGGAACTCGGATACCCAGGAGGAGGCACCTTAGCCAAAGGCTCGGCCCGGAACCAGCTGACGGTGCTGGAACCAGGTGGTGGACCCCAAGGCCCACAGGAGAGGAGAGAACAGCTAGGCCGCGAGGCAGCCGCAGTTACCGAACCCCAACAGTCCTACAGGGGGAGCTGGGCCTACTGGCACTACAGAACCAGCCTTGACTACCAGTTCACGCAGCCCACATAGGAAGCTCCTAAACTGGAGGCACCCTGGAGTTGGCTAACTCGACCGCCCCACGACGGGGCAAGCATAGGCGTCTCAGTGAAGTTGACACAACCCGGAAACAGCTGACGGTGCTGAAACCAGGCTTGGCACGAGGGAGTACCTGTGACAAGAACACTGCCGAGAACCAGCTGGCGGTGCTGGAACCCGGATGCGTTGCCCCAGTGTGCAAGAGCCAATGGCACGACCGAGGACCAGCTGACGGTGCTGGAACCCGGTTACTAAGCTGTAGGTGCCCGCGCTTAAAAGCACTACCAAGGACCGCCTGGCGTTGGCGGAACTCGGATACCCAGGAGGAGGCACCTAAGCCAAAGGCTCGGCCCGGAACCAGCTGACGGTGCTGGAACCAGGTGGTGGACCCGAAGGCCCACAGGAGAGGAGAGAACAGCTAGGCCGCGAGGCAGCCGCAGTTACCGAACCCCCAACAGTCCTACAGGGGGAGCTGGGCCTACTGGCACTACAGAACCAGCCTTGACTACCAGTTCACGCAGCCCACATAGGAAGCTCCTAAACTGGAGGCACCCTGGAGTTGGCTAACTCGACCGCCCCACGACGGGGCAAGCATAGGCGTCTCAGTGAAGTTGACACAACCCGGAAACAGCTGACGGTGCTGAAACCAGGCTTGGCACGAGGGAGTACCTGTGACAAGAACACTGCCGAGAATCAGCTGGCGGTGCTGGAACCCGGATGCGTTGCCCCAGTGTGCAAGAGCCAATGGCACGACCGAGGACCAGCTGACGGTGCTGGAACCCGGTTACTAAGCTGTAGGTGCCCGCGCTTAAAAGCACTACCAAGGACCGCCTGGCGTTGGCGGAACTCGGATACCCAGGAGGAGGCACCTAAGCCAAAGGCTCGGCCCGGAACCAGCTGACGGTGCTGGAACCAGGTGGTGGACCCGAAGGCCCACAGGAGAGGAGAGAACAGCTAGGCCGCGAGGCAGCCGCAGTTACCGAACCCCAACAGTCCTACAGGGGGAGCTGGGCCTACTGGCACTACAGAACCAGCCTTGACTACCAGTTCACGCAGCCCACATAGGAAGCTCCTAAACTGGAGGCACCCTGGAGTTGGCTAACTCGACCGCCCCACGACGGGGCAAGCATAGGCGTCTCAGTGAAGTTGACACAACCCGGAAACAGCTGACGGTGCTGAAACCAGGCTTGGCACGAGGGAGTACCTGTGACAAGAACACTGCCGAGAACCAGCTGGCGGTGCTGGAACCCGGATGCGTTGCCCCAGTGTGCAAGAGCCAATGGCACGACCGAGGACCAGCTGACGGTGCTGGAACCCGGTTACTAAGCTGTAGGTGCCCGCGCTTAAAAGCACTACCAAGGACCGCCTGGCGTTGGCGGAACTCGGATACCCAGGAGGAGGCACCTTAGCCAAAGGCTCGGCCCGGAACCAGCTGACGGTGCTGGAACCAGGTGGTGGACCCCAAGGCCCACAGGAGAGGAGAGAACAGCTAGGCCGCGAGGCAGCCGCAGTTACCGAACCCCAACAGTCCTACAGGGGGAGCTGGGCCTACTGGCACTACAGAACCAGCCTTGACTACCAGTTCACGCAGCCCACATAGGAAGCTCCTAAACTGGAGGCACCCTGGAGTTGGCTAACTCGACCGCCCCACGACGGGGCAAGCATAGGCGTCTCAGTGAAGTTGACACAACCCGGAAACAGCTGACGGTGCTGAAACCAGGCTTGGCACGAGGGAGTACCTGTGACAAGAACACTGCCGAGAACCAGCTGGCGGTGCTGGAACCCGGATGCGTTGCCCCAGTGTGCAAGAGCCAATGGCACGACCGAGGACCAGCTGACGGTGCTGGAACCCGGTTACTAAGCTGTAGGTGCCCGCGCTTAAAAGCACTACCAAGGACCGCCTGGCGTTGGCGGAACTCGGATACCCAGGAGGAGGCACCTTAGCCAAAGGCTCGGCCCGGAACCAGCTGACGGTGCTGGAACCAGGTGGTGGACCCCAAGGCCCACAGGAGAGGAGAGAACAGCTAGGCCGCGAGGCAGCCGCAGTTACCGAACCCCAACAGTCCTACAGGGGGAGCTGGGCCTACTGGCACTACAGAACCAGCCTTGACTACCAGTTCACGCAGCCCACATAGGAAGCTCCTAAACTGGAGGCACCCTGGAGTTGGCTAACTCGACCGCCCCACGACGGGGCAAGCATAGGCGTCTCAGTGAAGTTGACACAACCCGGAAACAGCTGACGGTGCTGAAACCAGGCTTGGCACGAGGGAGTACCTGTGACAAGAACACTGCCGAGAACCAGCTGGCGGTGCTGGAACCCGGATGCGTTGCCTTGCCTATTAAAGATTGTCTTCCTAGAGCCCCAACTAGCGGTGTTGGAGCAAAGGGTAAGCAGGGGGAGATGAGTGTAGGCCGAAGCCTGCACTGGAGGCAGCTTTGTGTCTGCGTTGCGTTTGCAGGACACTTTGCCGGCTACACACTGGGGGAACAGCTGGCGTTGCTGAACCCCACTAACACAATGGCGTGTGTTTTTATCTGTGCAGCTAGCACTTGCGGGCAAAAACTTGCGATGTTAGAGCCCGTGTTGAAGCAGGAGGAGGAGGAGAGGAGCAGAGTGTAGGCCGAAGCCTAGTTGAACCAATTTCAAAGGAAACCTTTAACCCCCCCCTCAGGTGTTACAAAGTACAAGAGACACACCTTGTGCAGTATTAATGCTGCACAAGTGAAAGGTTGCTCTATTAATTTGTCTACTTGCACACGCTGAATGAAAGACATACACAATTTACCCCATTCTACAGTCAAACTGTAGTGGATGCGTGACTTGGTTTTTTGATGAGACGCAGCACAGGTGTCCAAAATAACGCCTTGGTGCTTGGCGCAGCTTCCTGAGCGTTGTTATTTGCTGTACAGGAGTCTGCGCTCTTGTGTTATCCCTTGGCAATGCCCTGTTAGCGCTGCCCATCTTATGACCTCATTTCATGTTGGCCGGTGCGGTTAACGATGGCCATAAATCCCAGACCCACAGTGTCTTTTCATAAAGCCACACTGCGGTGCTGGGATTCGTGGCCTTGAGCAGTAAATATTTTGGCCGCTCACACACGTCCTTACACCTGCTTCAGACTGGGCGGCCTCTGCTGATCCCTTCTCGCATGCCGCGGCCATGAGGCTGCACAGTCTGAAGAAGGCGGAAGGAGATGAGTTAAGACAGGCGAAGATATGCACTGCTCGTGCCCATCAATCACACCCTCGCAGTCAAAATAATTAAGACAACGAGGAGCATTTTATTCAGGCAGGGCGGACGAACAGGCGCAAGTAGCCAACCAATGATGTCAGAAGACGGGAAGCGCTACCAAGGGGGGTGCTGCGTATCATTAGAAAGGAAAGTCACACCTCAGGGACAGTGGAATGGTCTCAAAGAGACACATTTTGTACGTGTTGAGTTCCACGTGGGCAAGGAGAAAACGTCAGCCACCTTGTACAAATGCAGCAGTACTGCTGTACAAGGTGGCTGTTATACATAGAAACACCTGGGGGTGGTGGCCAGGCTCCCTTCAATTTCAGTTCATGTGCCTGCGTGGCGTTTGCAGGTCACGTTGCAAGCTGCACAGCAGGGGAACAGCTGGCGGTGCTGAACCCCACTAACACATTGGCTGGTGTTTTTCTCTGTGCAGCTAGCATGTCCGGGCAGAAACTGGCGTTGTTTGAGCCCAGGGTCAGCAGGAGGAGGAGAGGAGCAAAGTGTAGGCCGAAGCCTGCACTGGTGGCAGCTTTTGTTCTGTTGTGCCAGCGTGGCTTGTGCTGGACACGTTGCCGACTACACAGCAGGGGAACAGCTGGCGGTGCTGAACCCCACTAACACATTGGCTGGTGTTTTTCTCTGTGCAGCTAGCATTTCCGGGCAAAAACTAGCGGTGTTTGAGCCCAGGGTCAGCAGGAGGAGTAGAGGAGCAGAGTGTTGGCCAAAGCCTAGTTGAACCAATTTCAAAGGTTACCTTTAACCCCCCCCTCAGGTGTTGCAAGGTACAAGAGCCACACCTTGAACAGCATTATTGATGCACAAGTCAAAGGTTGCTCTATTTAATTTTGCTCCTTGCACACGCTGAATTAAACACGTACACTATTTAGCCCATTATACTGTCAAACAGTAGTGGAGGCGTGACTACTAGTCTTTTTAAGGAGACGCAGCACAGGTGTACAAATTTACACCTAGGTGCTGTGCGCAGATTCCTTACCGTTGTTATTTGCAGTACAGGAAACTGCGCTCTTGTGTTATCCCTTGGCAATACCCTGTTAGTGCAGGCCGTCTCATGACCTCATTTCATGTTGGCCGGTGCGGTTAACGATGGCCATAAATCCCAGACCCACAGTGGCTTTTCCTAAAGTCACACTGCGGTGCTGGGATTCGTGGCCTTGTGCAGTAAATATGTTCGCCGCTCACACATGTCCTTACACCTGCTTCAGACTGGGCGGCCTCAGCTGATCCCTTATCGCATGCCGCGGCCATGAGGCCGCACAGTCAGAAGAAGGCGGAAGGAGGGGAGTGAAAACAGGGGAACATATGCACTGCTCGTGCCCATCAATCACACCCTCGCAGTCAAAATATATGAGACAACGGGGGGCGTTGTGTCGGGCAGGGGGGACGCACAGGCACAGCCAGCCAACCAATGATGTCAGGAGACGGGCAGCGCTAACAATGGGGGTGCTGCGTGTCATTAAAAAGGAAAGTCACACCTCAGGGACATTGTAATGGTCTGTAATGAGACACATTTTGTACTTGTTGAGTTCCACGTGTGCAAGGAGAAAAAGTCAGCCACCTTGTACAAATGCAGCAGTACTGCTGTACAAGGTGGCTGTTATACATAGAAACACCTGGGGGGGTGGGGGGCAGGCTCCCTTCAATTTCAGTTCATGTGCCTGCGTGGCGTTTGCAGGTCACGTTGCAAGCTACACAGCAGGGGAACAGCTGGCGTTGCTGAACCCCACTGACACATTGACTGGTGTTTTTCTCTGTGCAGATTGCATGTCCGGGCAAAAACTAGCGGTGTTAGAGCCCAGGGTCAGCAGGAGGAGGAGGAGAGGAGCAAAGTGTAGGCCGAAGCCTGCACTGGTGGCAGCTTTTGGTCGGTTGTGCCAGCGTGGCTTGTGCTGGACACGATGCCGGCTACACAGCGGGGGAACAGCTGGCGGTGCTGAACCCCACTAACACATTGGCTGGTGTTTTTCTCTGTGCAGCTAGCATGTCCGGGCAGAAACTGGCGTTGTTTGAGCCCAGGGTCAGCAGGAGGAGGAGAGGAGCAAAGTGTAGGCCGAAGCCTGCACTGGTGGCAGCTTTTGTTCTGTTGTGCCAGCGTGGCTTGTGCTGGACACGTTGCCGACTACACAGCAGGGGAACAGCTGGCGGTGCTGAACCCCACTAACACATTGGCTGGTGTTTTTCTCTGTGCAGCTAGCATTTCCGGGCAAAAAATAGCGGTGTTTGAGCCCAGGGTCAGCAGGAGGAGTAGAGGAGCAGAGTGTAGGCCGAAGCCTAGTTGAACCAATTTCAAAGGTTACCTTTAACCCCCCCCTCAGGTGTTGCAAGGTACAAGAGCCACACCTTGAACAGCATTAATGATGCACAAGTCAAAGGTTGCTCTATTTAATTTTGCTCCTTGCACACGCTGAATTAAACACGTACACTATTTAGCCCATTATACTGTCAAACAGTTGTGGAGGCGTGACTTGTCTTTTTAACGAGACGCAGCACAGGTGTCAAAATTTGCACCTAGGTACTGGGCGCAGATTCCTGAGCGTTGTTATTTGCTGTACAGGAGTCTGCGCTATTGTGATCCCTTGGCCATGCGCTGTGAGCGCTTCCTGTCTTCTGACCTCATTTCATGTCGGCCGTTGCGGTTAGCGATGGACATGAATCCCAGACCCACAGTGTGTTTTTAAAAAATCACACTGCGGTGCTGGGATTTGTGCCCTGGTGCACTAAATATGTTTGCCGCTCACACATGTCCTTACACCTGCTTCAGACTGGGCGGCCTCATCTGATCCCTTATCGCCTGCCGCGGCCATGAGGACACCCAGTCTGAAGAAGGCGGAAGGAGATGAGTGAACACAGGCAAACATATGCACTGCACATGCCCATCAATCACACCCTCGCTGTCCAAAAAAATAAGACACCGAGGGCCGTTGTTTCGAGCAGGGGAGATGCACAGGCGCAGCCAGCTAACCAATGATGTCAAAAGACGGGCAGCGCTAACAAGGGTGGTGCTGCGTGTCATTACAAAGGAAAGTCACACCTCAGGGACATTGTAATGGTCTCTAATGAGACACATTTTGTACGTGTTGAGTTCCACGTGGGCAAGGAGAAAAAGTCAGCCACCTCGTACAAATGCAGCAGTACTGCTGTACAAGGTGGCTGATATACATAGAAACACCTGTGGGTGGGGGGCAGGCTCCCTTCAATTTCAGTTCATGTGCCTGCGTGGCGTTTGCAGGTCACGTTGCAAGCTACACAGCAGGGGAACAGCTGGCGTTGCTGAACCCCACTGACACATTGACTGGTGTTTTTCTCTGTGCAGATTGCATGTCCGGGCAAAAACTAGCGGTGTTAGAGCCCAGGGTCAGCAGGAGGAGGAGGAGAGGAGCAAAGTGTAGGCCGAAGCCTGCACTGGTGGCAGCTTTTGGTCGGTTGTGCCAGCGTGGCTTGTGCTGGACACGATGCCGGCTACACAGCGGGGGAACAGCAGGCGGTGCTGAACCCCACTAACACATTGGCTGGTGTTTTTCTCTGTGCAGCTAGCATGTCCGGGCAGAAACTGGCGTTGTTTGAGCCCAGGGTCAGCAGGAGGAGGAGAGGAGCAAAGTGTAGGCCGAAGCCTGCACTGGTGGCAGCTTTTGGTCGGTTGTGCCAGCGTGGCTTGTGCTGGACACGTTGCCGACTACACAGCAGGGGAACAGCTGGCGGTGCTGAACCCCACTAACACATTGGCTGGTGTTTTTCTCTGTGCAGCTAGCATTTCCGGGCAAAAACTAGCGGTGTTTGAGCCCAGGGTCAGCAGGAGGAGTAGAGGAGCAGAGTGTAGGCCGAAGCCTAGTTGAACCAATTTCAAAGGTTACCTTTAACCCCCCCCTCAGGTGTTGCAAGGTACAAGAGCCACACCTTGTGCAGCATTAATGCTGCACAAGTAAAAGGTTGCTCTATTTGTTTTGCTCCTTGCACACGCTGACTAAAACACGTACACTATTTAGCCCATTATACTGTCAAACAGTTGTGGAGGCGTGACTTGTCTTTTTAACGAGACGCAGCACAGGTGTCAAAATTTGCACCTAGGTACTGGGCGCAGATTCCTGAGCGTTGTTATTTGCTGTACAGGAGTCTGCGCTATTGTGATCCCTTGGCCATGCGCTGTGAGCGCTTCCTGTCTTCTGACCTCATTTCATGTCGGCCGTTGCGGTTAGCGATGGACATGAATCCCAGACCCACAGTGTGTTTTTAAAAAATCACACTGCGGTGCTGGGATTCGTGCCCTGGTGCACTAAATATGTTTGCCGCTCACACATGTCCTTACACCTGCTTCAGACTGGGCGGCCTCATCTGATCCCTTATCGCCTGCCGCGGCCATGAGGACACCCAGTCTGAAGAAGGCGGAAGGAGATGAGTGAACACAGGCAAACATATGCACTGCACATGCCCATCAATCACACCCTCGCTGTCCAAAAAAATAAGACACCGAGGGCCGTTGTTTCGAGCAGGGGAGATGCACAGGCGCAGCCAGCTAACCAATGATGTCAAAAGACGGGCAGCGCTAACAAGGGTGGTGCTGCGTGTCATTACAAAGGAAAGTCACACCTCAGGGACATTGTAATGGTCTCTAATGAGACACATTTTGTACGTGTTGAGTTCCACGTGGGCAAGGAGAAAAAGTCAGCCACCTCGTACAAATGCAGCAGTACTGCTGTACAAGGTGGCTGATATACATAGAAACACCTGTGGGTGGGGGGCAGGCTCCCTTCAATTTCAGTTCATGTGCCTGCGTGGCGTTTGCAGGTCACGTTGCAAGCTACACAGCAGGGGAACAGCTGGCGTTGCTGAACCCCACTGACACATTGACTGGTGTTTTTCTCTGTGCAGATTGCATGTCCGGGCAAAAACTAGCGGTGTTAGAGCCCAGGGTCAGCAGGAGGAGGAGGAGAGGAGCAAAGTGTAGGCCGAAGCCTGCACTGGTGGCAGCTTTTGGTCGGTTGTGCCAGCGTGGCTTGTGCTGGACACGATGCCGGCTACACAGCGGGGGAACAGCAGGCGGTGCTGAACCCCACTAACACATTGGCTGGTGTTTTTCTCTGTGCAGCTAGCATGTCCGGGCAGAAACTGGCGTTGTTTGAGCCCAGGGTCAGCAGGAGGAGGAGAGGAGCAAAGTGTAGGCCGAAGCCTGCACTGGTGGCAGCTTTTGGTCGGTTGTGCCAGCGTGGCTTGTGCTGGACACGTTGCCGACTACACAGCAGGGGAACAGCTGGCGGTGCTGAACCCCACTAACACATTGGCTGGTGTTTTTCTCTGTGCAGCTAGCATTTCCGGGCAAAAACTAGCGGTGTTTGAGCCCAGGGTCAGCAGGAGGAGTAGAGGAGCAGAGTGTAGGCCGAAGCCTAGTTGAACCAATTTCAAAGGTTACCTTTAACCCCCCCCTCAGGTGTTGCAAGGTACAAGAGCCACACCTTGTGCAGCATTAATGCTGCACAAGTAAAAGGTTGCTCTATTTGTTTTGCTCCTTGCACACGCTGACTAAAACACGTACACTATTTAGCCCATTATACTGTCAAACAGTTGTGGAGGCGTGACTTGTCTTTTTAACGAGACGCAGCACAGGTGTCAAAATTTGCACCTAGGTACTGGGCGCAGATTCCTGAGCGTTGTTATTTGCTGTACAGGAGTCTGCGCTATTGTGATCCCTTGGCCATGCGCTGTGAGCGCTTCCTGTCTTCTGACCTCATTTCATGTCGGCCGTTGCGGTTAGCGATGGACATGAATCCCAGACCCACAGTGTGTTTTCAAAAAATCACACTGCGTGGCTGGGATTCGTGGCCTTGTGCAGTAAATAGGTTTGCCGCTTACACATGTCCTTACACCTGCTCCAGACTGGGCGGCCTCAGCTGATCCCTTATCGCCTACCACGGCCAGGAGGCCGCACAGTCTGAAGAAGGCGGAAGGAGATGAGTTAAGACAGGCGAACATATGCACTGCTCGTGCCCATAAACCACACCCTCGCTGACAAAATAAATATGACAACGAGGGGCGTTGTTTCTAGCAGGGCGGATGCACAGGCGCAGCCAGCTAACCATGATGACAAAAGACGGGAAACGCTACCAAGGGGGGTGCTGCGTATCATTACAAAGGAAAGTCACACCTCAGGGACAGTGGAATGGTCTCAATGAGACACATTTTGTACGTGTTGAGTTCCACGTGGGCAAGGAGAAAAAGTCAGCCACCTTGTACAAATGCAGCAGTACTGCTGTACTAGGTGGCTGTTATACATAGAAACACCTGGGGGGGTGGGGCCAGGTTCCCTTTTAATTTCAGTTCCTGTGCCTGCATGGCGTTTGCAGGTCACGTTGCCGGCTACACAGCAGGGGAACAGCTGGCGTTGCTGAACCCCACTAACACATTGGCTGGTGTTTTTCTCTGTGCAGCTAGCACTTCCGGGCAAAAACTAGCGGTGTTTGAGCCCAGGGTCAGCAGGAGGAGGAGAGGAGCAGAGTGTAGGCCGAAGCCTGCACTGGTGGCAGCTTTTGTTCTGTTGTGCCAGCGTGGCTTGTGCTGGACACGTTGCCGACTACACAGCAGGGGAACAGCTGGCGGTGCTGAACCCCACTGACACATCACCTAGTGTTTTCTTCTGTGTAGACAACACTTCCAGGTGGCAACTGACAGTGTTGAAACCCAGGGAATCAAAGAGGAGCAGAGTGTAGGCCGAAGCCTGCAGTGGAGCAAGTTGAAAGGGAACCTTTAACCCCCCCCCCCAGGCATTTGTTGCTGAAAGAGCCATCTTGTACAGCAGTAATACTGCACATGGAAAATGGTGGCTCCGAAAATTATGCTCCTTGCAAACGCTGAAGTACACACTCATATAATGTGTCCCCTCACACCGTCAAACCATCCCGGAAGTGGGACTTTCCTTTGTAATGTGACACAGCACAGCCGTCATTCCAACCCCCTTGGTGCCGGGCACCACCTCCTCAACGTTGTTTGGTTCTGTCACGGAGCCCGCACTGTAATGTTATCCCTTGGCCATGCACAGTTAGCGGTGCCCGTCTTCTGACATCATGTAGGTGTCAGGCTGGCAGTGCCTGTGCGTCCAAGCTGCCCGAGATCCAACCTTGCAGTGTCATCTAATGTAGTCCCACTGCGGGCCAGGGATCCATGGGCATGCGCAGTGCATATCATCGCCTCTCACTCACCTCCTTCCTGCTTCTTCAGACTGTGCGGCGTCACGGCCGTGGCATGCTATTAGGGATCAGCTGACGCCGCCTAGTCTGAAGAAGCGTGAAGAAGGGGAGTGAGAGGCTAGTATATGCACTGCGCATGGCCATGGATACCAGGCCCACTGTGGGATCACATTAGACGACACTGCGAGGTGTGATTTCGGGCAGCGTGGACGCACAGGCGCAGCCAGGACGACAACAAATGATGTCAGAGGACGGGCAGCGCAAACTGTGCATGGCCAAGGGATAACATAACAGCGCAGGGTCCATGACGGAATCAAACAACGCTAAGGAGGCAGCGCACGGTGCCAAGGGGGTAGCAATGACGGCTGTGCTGCGTCACATTACAAAGGAAAGTCCCACCTCCGGGACGGTTGGACGGTGTGAGGGGACACATTACATGAGTGTGTAGTTCAGCGTTTGCAAGGAGCATAATTTCAAGAGCGACCTTTCCCTTGTGCAGTATTAGTGCTGCACATGGTGGCTCTTTCAGTAACAAACGCCTAGGGGGGGGGGGACAGGTCCCCTTATATTTTAGTTGTGCCAGCGTGGCGGTCGCATGACACGTTGCCGGATACACAGCTGGGGATCAGCTGACGTTACTGAACCCCAATAACAGAGGAGCGACTGTTGACTGTGCACACAGCACTTCCAGGCACCAACTGGCGGTGTTAGAGCCCAGGGACAGCAGGAGGAGCAGATTGGAGGTATTGCCGCACACACAGCTGGGGATCAGCTGACGTTACTGAACCCCAATAACAGAGGAGCGACTGTTGACTGTGCACACAGCACTTCCAGGCACCAACTGGCGGTGTTAGAGCCCAGGGACAGCAGGAGGAGCAGATTGGAGGTATTGCCGCACACACAGCTGGGGATCAGCTGACGTTACTGAACCCCAATAACAGAGGAGCGACTGTTGACTGTGCACACAGCACTTCCAGGCACCAACTGGCGGTGTTAGAGCCCAGGGACAGCAGGAGGAGCAGATTGGAGGTATTGCCGCACACACAGCTGGGGATCAGCTGACGTTACTGAACCCCAATAACAGAGGAGCGACTGTTGACTGTGCACACAGCACTTCCAGGCACCAACTGGCGGTGTTAGAGCCCAGGGACAGCAGGAGGAGCAGAGGAACAGAGTGTAGGCCGAAGCCTGATTGGAGCAAGTTGAAAGGAAACCTTTAACCCCCCCTCCCAAGACGTTTGTAGCTGAAAGAGCCATGTTGTGCAGCACTAAGGATGCAAAAGGAAAAGGTTGCTCTTTTAATTATGCTCCTTGCAAACACCGAAGTAAACACTAAAAATGTGTCCCTTTATACCGTTAAACCGTTCCGGAGGTGCGAATTTCCTTCGTAATGGGACACAGCACAGCTGTCATTCCTATCCCCTTGATGCCGTGCGCTGCCTCCTCAGCGTTGTTTTAAGCTGCCACGGAGCCTGCGCTGTTCTGTTAGCCCTTGGCCATGCCCAATTAGCGCTGCCTGTCTTCTGACATAATTTGGTGTCAGGCTGTCAGTGCCTGTGCGTCCACGCTGCTCCAGATCCCACCTCGCAGTCTCATCTAACGTAATCCCACTGCGGGCCTTGGAACCATGGGCATGCACAGTGCATAACCTCGACTCTCACTCCCCTCCTTCCCTCTTCTTCAGACTGTGCGGTGTCACGGCCGTGGCATGCTAGGGATCAGCTGACGGCGCACAGTCTAAAGAAGGCGGAGGGAAATGAGCGAGAGCCCGAGGGGAAGATATGCACTGCGCATGCCCATGGATCCCAGGCCCGCAGTGTGACTCAATCAGAAGACACTGCGAGGCGGGATCTCGGGCACCGCGGCCGCACAGGCGCAGCCAGCCTGACACCAAATTATGTCAGAAGACAGGCAGCGCAAATAGGGCATGCCCAAGGGATAACAGAACAGCGCAGGCTCCGTGACAGCTTAAAACAACGCTGAGGAGGCAGCGCATGGCACCAAGGGGGTAGGAATGACGGCTGTGCTGCGTCACATTACGAAGGAAAGTCCCAGCTCCGGGACGGTATAACGGTATCAGTGAACACATTTTATAAGTGTTAAGTTCTGCGTGTGCAAAGAGCTAAAAAAAAAGAGCTACCTTTTCCTTGTGCAGCATTACTGCTGCACAAGATGGCTCTTTCAGTAACAAACGACGGGGGGGGGGGGGGGACAGGTTCCCTTACATTTAGGTTGTTGTGCCAGCGTGGCGGTCGCAGGACACATTGCCGGCTACACAGCTGGGGATCAGCTGACGTTACTGAAACCCAATAACACTGGGTCGTATGTTTTTACTGTGCAGCCTGCACTTCTGAGCCGCAACTGGCGGTGTTGGAGCCCAGGAATAGCAGTTCAGGTGGTAGAAAGATGAACACAGCAGGAGACCTGGATGACACCCAATTACTTAATCAGGCAGAGGAGTGGCAAATTCCTGCGAGATCCAGGCCTGGTTCATTTTCAGGAAAGTAAGCCGGTCAACGTTATCGGAGGATAGTCGCATGCGACGGTCTGTTAGTACACCACCTGCGGCACTAAAGACACGTTCCGATAAGACACTAGCCGCAGGGCAAGCCAGCACCTCCAATGCATACTGGCTTAGCTCTGGCCATGTATCCAGCTTAGAGACCCAAAACTTGAACGGGGAAGAGCCGTCTGGGAGTACAGTAAGAGGGCAAGCCATGTAGTCTGTCACCATCTGACGGAACCGTTGCCTCCTGCTGACTGGAGCCGCCGGTGATGGTGTAGACATTTGGGGCGGGCACACAAAAGTGTGCCAGAGTTGTGCCATACTGGGCTTGCCTTGGGCAGAGGCACTGCTTCTGCTCCCTCTTTGGGCAGAGCCTCCCCCACTGCCTCGACGCACTGAGCTGCTTTGTAAAGCACTAGCAGCACTCCTCTCAGTTGGACAGGAGAAGATGATGGAATTCACCAGTGTGTCGTGGTACTCCCGCAATTTACGCTCCCGGGTCAACGCAGGGATGAGGTTTTGGACGTTGTCCCGGTAGCGAGGATCGAGGAGGGTGAACACCCAATAATCAGGCATGTTGAGAATGTGGTCGATGCGGCGGTCGTTTCTCAGGCACTGCAGCATGAAATCCACCATGTGCTGCAGAGTGCCAACCGGCCCAGAAACGCTGTCCCCTGCTTGAGACATGATCTCTGCCCGCTCGTCATCACCCCACCCTCGCTGTACACACTGACCACTGGACAATTGTGTCGCTCCCTCCTCTGGACGGAGCTCTTCCTCCTCCATTGACTCCTCCTCATCCTCCTCACAAATTGGCCCCTGCGTACCCCTTTGTGAGGAACCACGTGGCGCTGACTCTCCAGAAGCTGATGGAAAAGGTGACTCCTCATCCTCCACCTCTTCCACCACATCATCCCTTAACCCTTGCAAAGTTTGCTGAAGCAGGCAGATAAGGGGGACAGTCATGCTGACTAGTGCATCATCTGCACTTGCCATCCGCGTGGAATAATCAAAAGGACGCAAAACCTGGCAGACGTCCTTCATAGTGGCCCACTCTGTGGTTGTGAAGTCTGATCGGCGCTGACTGCGACTTCTTTGCGCCTGATGCAGCTGGTACTCCATAACTGCTTGCTGCTGCTCACACAACCGCTCCAACATATGTAACGTGGAATTCCACCGGGTAGGTAGGTCACATATGATGCGGTGTTCCGGAAGGCGGAATCGGCGCTGCAGAGCAGCAATGCGGGATCTGGCCAAGCTGGAACGCCGCAAGTGAGCACACTCTAGGCGGACCTTGTGCAGCAGGGCATCAAGATCCGGATAGTCCCTCAGAAAACTCTGCACAACCAAATTGAGCACATGTGCCAGACATGGGATGTGAGTGAGGTTGCCAAGGGCCAAAGCTGCCACCAGATTTCGGCCATTGTCACACACTACCATGCCTGGCTGGAGATTCGCTGGCAGTAACCACACATCGCTCTCCTGCTTTATGGCATTCCAGAGCTCCTGCGCTGTGTGGCTTCGATGCCCCAATGAAACTAGTTTCAAGACGGCCTGCTGACGTTTGGCCACGGCTGTGCTCATGTCGGTCATAGGTAAACGTTCACGGGTCCATGTGGGGGTGGACTGTGACGGATCCTGCAGAGAGGAATCAGAGGAACTGGTGTAAGAGGAGGAGTCGATGCGTACAGACTGGATTCCTGCAATCCTTGGAGTGGGCAGGACACGTCCTGCGCCACTCGCACGATCTGTACCTGGCTCAACAACATTAACCCAATGGGCAGTGAGGGAAACATATCGCCCCTGTCCATGCTGACTGGTCCACGCATCGGTGGTGAGGTGGACCTTGCTACTGACGGCGTTCAGTAGCGCATGTTTTATGTTTGCCTCAACATGCCTGTGCAGGGCAGGGACAGCCTGCCTGCTGAAGTAAAAGCGGCTGGGCACCTTGTACTGTGGGACTGCCAATGCCATCAAGTCACGGAAGCTGTCAGTCTCCACCAGCCTGAACGAGAGCATTTCCAGGGACAACAGTTTGGCAATGCCTGCATTCAGAGCCTGTGCTCGGGGGTGGTTGGCCGAGAATGCCCGCCTTTTCTCCCATGCCTGTACTACCGATGGCTGTAGAGTAGACTGGGAGTGTGAGGATGACTGGGAAGGTGGTGCTGTGGGTGGAATTACACAAGGTCTCTGGGAGGAAGCCAAACCAGCTGTGCGTGAGCTGGAGGAAGAGGCAACACGAGCTGAAGAGGTGGTAGCTGCCGCTGTTGGTTGGCCTACATCTTCAGTGTGTTTCTGTAACTCCACCGCGTGCCTGGTCCGCACATGTTTCCACATATTTGTGGTATTGAGGTTGCTGACATTTTTCCCTCTTTTTACTTTATGATGACACAGCTTGCATTTGACAAAACAAATGTCATCTGCAACTGTGTCAAAAAAGGACCAGGCACTGCAAGTCTTGGGAGCGCCCTTTTTGGCTTTGGAAAGAGACAGGCTCCTAACGGGTGCCAAAGTGGAGGCTACAGGCTCCGCAGTCTTCCCCCTCCCTCTCCCTCTTTGGCCCGTAAGAGGAAGCTCTTCCTCTGAGCTGCTCCCACCACCTTCCTGTTCCTCACGCCACGATGGGTCAAGGACCTCATCATCTCCACTACCCTCTGCCACCAACTGCTCCTCCTGGGTAGTCTCAGCAGCACAGTACGCACGAGAAAGCGGCACCTGAGTTTCATCATCAGATGCGTACTGCGCTGTGGTCACCGGAGGCACTGGCCCACCTGCCTCTTCAGAGTCAGAGAGAAAAAGGTGTTGGGCATCACTGCACACTGCCTCTTCTTCCATTTCTCCAATGCTGCTTGGCTGGCCCCCTGTTTCCAAGCCAAGAGATTCAGAGAACAGAAGTAGAGACGGCTCCTGTCCTGGGCTCTCTGACTGCCTGGCCAATTTGGCAGGTGGTGAAGAGACAGATGGCTGCTCTCCAGTGCTCTGTGCCTGAGAGGATGTGGCACTAACTGAAGTCGATGCCGAGGCGTTAGCTGCCATCCACCCGACAACGGCTTCAATTTGGTCTTCACGCAGCAGCGGTGCACGGCGCTCTCCGACAAAGCTGCGCATGAAGGACTGTTCCCTGCTGAAACTGAGTGACGACGAGTCACCGGCGCCCGCAGCAGGCACAGAATCACCACGTCCTCTCCCTGCTCCTCTCCCTGCTCCGCGCCCACGCCCACGTGCCTTACTCCCTGCCCTCTTCATCTTGGTTGACAGATAAAGATAAGCAGAAAAGTACTAAGGCCTTAGTGTGCTTATTCCTGTAATGCTCCTCCTAACAGGTGTAAGAAACACTAATGTTGTAAATTGTGGACTAAACTTTATTATTTTTCAAATGTGGCCTACACAAGTGTAAGTTGTGTTTGGTGAACTTAACCTTTTTTTTGGTGCAGATCGGGCTACAGAGCTAGTTTAAATCACACGGAGACCGTGCAGACAGCCGTAAACGGCGCTGCAAGGCCAAGAAACCCTCCTCTAGGTTATCCTATATAGTGTTTTTCCACTATTTAGCTGGATACAAGTGGAAAGACACTAATAGGAATTTTTTTTTTCAAATTTTAAACTGGCTGCACTATTTGAAAAAAAGGAAATTGTTTTTCAAGGTATGAGGCAGTAACGCACCCTGAGCTGAATCCAACCGGCTATGGCTGCACACAGACTACAGGGCGAGCTGCGCTCACACAGAGACCGTGCAGACAGCCGTAAACGGCGCTGCAAGGCCCCCAAAAAAACCTCTAGGTTATCCTATGTAGTGTTTTTCCACAATTGAGCTGGAGACTGGTGGAAAGACACTAATAGGAATTTTTTTTTTTTTCAAATTTTAAACAGGCTGCACTATTTGAAAAAAAGGAAAATTTTTCTCAAGGTATGAGCCAGTAACGAACCCTGAGCTGAATCCAACCGGCTATGGCTGCACACAGACTACAGGGCGAGCTGGGCTCACACGGAGACCGTGCAGACAGCCGTAAACGGCGCTGCAAGGCCAAAAAACCCTCCTCTAGGTTATCCTATATAGTGTTTTTCCACTATTTAGCTGGATACGAGTGGAAAGACACTAATAGGAATTTTTTTTTTCAAATTTTAAACAGGCTGCACTATTTGAAAAAAAGGAAAATTTTTCTCAAGGTATGAGCCAGTAACGAACCCTGAGCTGAATCCAACCGGCTATGGCTGCACACAGACTACAGGGCGAGCTGGGCTCACACGGAGACCGTGCAGACAGCCGTAAACGGCGCTGCAAGGCCCATAAACCCCCCTCTAGGTTATCCTATGTAGTGTTTTTCCACAATAGAGCTGGAGACTGGTGGAAAAACACTAATAGGAAATTTGAGAAAAAATGTGCAGCAGGCTGCACTAAGAGCAAAAAAGAACAACTGTGTGAGGCAGTGTGAACCCCCCCTGAGCTGAATACAACCGGGTATATGGCTGCACACAGACTACAGAGTGAGCTGCACACACACACACACACAGAGACCTTGCAGAACGCTGTTAAAACAGCGCTGCAAGGCAAGAGCAAGGTGAACAGTGAAGAACACACAGCGTTTTGCTAAATTAGCCTTTGGAAAGGAAAATAAAGCAATTAGCTAGCTCGACTGGCCCTCAGTTAGAACACAGCGTCCTGTCCCTAACTGAAATCACAGCAGAGTGAGCGCAAAATGGCGGCAGCGCTTTTTTATAGTGCAGAGTGACATCATTTCAGCAGCCAATCCCAGCCTTGCCAGTACTTACATGCCCACCATGCTAAACAGGATGTGCCCACACTTTCATTCATTCCTCATTGGCTGCTGCGTTCAATTTGAATTCTGGGAACTTCCGATTCCGGTATCCGATACGCGGGAAGTATCGGAATTCAGTATCGGAATTCCGATACCGCAAATATCGGCCGATACCCGATACTTGCGGTATCGGAATGCTCAACACTAGTCATCAGCATTGTATATATTAAGTGACTGATGGAAAGGAATGCGCTATATGGGTGAGCTAAAATAAAGTACAAGAGAGGTCTACACCTGTTTCACCAGGCACCAGGAATAGAAAAATATGGAAATCACAAAAAGATATGCCATTGTCTATTACGAGTAGCCATTTGTCACAAGCATTGTGCATGGTTTTAGTAATAGATACCTTACTAAAAATAATACATCATTTTATATTTTATTATTATATGCTTTGTTATTTTATTTATTTCTATCGTTTAGCAGAGACATTTAAAAAGATACTTATAGCAACCACTTATTGGCTTAATGCTCTGCCGTAGCACTAACCATCTGAAATAATTAAAGGGAATCTGTCAGTAGGATCAACCCTCCTAAGCCATCTATATGGGCACGTAGATATAGGAAACTGAATTGAAGATATTAAAGTATAATTTTATTCAATGTTTTATTTCGGTGAATTCCACATCTTAATATGTAAGAAAGCTGTTAAAGGGAATCTGTCCACAGGTTTTTGCTATTTAATCTGAGAGAAGTAAAATAGGAACCTGATTCCAGGGATGTGTCACTTATTAGGTTGTTGTTAAGTAAAAAGGGCAGCACACTGCAGCGCCAAAACATGCAAACTTGAAAACACGAAATTTGAACTGCATCACTGCACTAGAAATATGAAAAATGAGAGCTTTTAGCGCATAAAAATGGCCATATTTATGTGTACCTCGTAGCCACTTTACGGCATCTCTCTTATACGAGGTCCTACGCTTGACCTACCTCACCGAGAATAAACGTCTCCATCTGAATGGGTACATGTGAAACCTCTTCTTGGACTCAAATTCTCTCTTTCTGTGGAGGGGTATTGGACCTACTATAATTAAAACACCTGTGGCTAGGAGGCGGGGAGTGCACGATCAGAAGGCTAGAGAATACATTTCAAAAACCTGACCTGCACATCCAAACATAGACTGAGTGTGAACAGGTGCTGAACCCAGAGTCGCCAACTCGTATATAGTTAAGTAAAAAGGGCAGCACACTGCAGCGCCAAAACATGCAAACTTGAAAACACGAAATTTGAACTGCATCACTGCACTAGAAATATGAAAAATGAGAGCTTTTAGCGCATAAAAATGGCCATATTTATGTGTACCTCATAGCCACTTTACGGCATCTCTCTTATACGAGGTCCTACGCTTGACCTACCTCACCGAGAATAAACGTCTCCATCTGAATGGGTACATGTGAAACCTCTTCTTGGACTCAAATTCTCTCTTTCTGTGGAGGGGTATTGGACCTACTATAATTAAAACACCTGTGGCTAGGAGGCGGGGAGTGCACGATCAGAAGGCTAGAGAATACATTTCAAAAACCTGACCTGCACATCCAAACATAGACTGAGTGTGAACAGGTGCTGAACCCAGAGTCGCCAACTCGTATATAGTTAAGTAAAAAGGGCAGCACACTGCAGCGCCAAAACATGCAAACTTGAAAACACGAAATTTGAACTGCATCACTGCACTAGAAATATGAAAAATGAGAGCTTTTAGCGCATAAAAATGGCCATATTTATGTGTACCTCGTAGCCACTTTACGGCATCTCTCTTATACGAGGTCCTACACTTGACCTACCTCACCGAGAATAAACGTCTCCATCTGAATGGGTACATGTGAAACCTCTTCTTGGACTCAAATTCTCTCTTTCTGTGGAGGGGTATTGGACCTACTATAATTAAAACACCTGTGGCTAGGAGGCGGGGAGTGCACAATCAGAAGGCTAGAGAATACATTTCAAAAACCTGACCTGCACATCCAAACATAGACTGAGTGTGAACAGGTGCTGAACCCAGAGTCGCCAACTCGTATATAGTTAAGTAAAAAGGGCAGCACACTGCAGCGCCAAAACATGCAAACTTGAAAACACGAAATTTGAACTGCATCACTGCACTAGAAATATGAAAAATGAGAGCTTTTAGCGCATAAAAATGGCCATATTTATGTGTACCTCGTAGCCACTTTACGGCATCTCTCTTATACGAGGTCCTACGCTTGACCTACCTCACCGAGAATAAACGTCTCCATCTGAATGGGTACATGTGAAACCTCTTCTTGGACTCAAATTCTCTCTTTCTGTGGAGGGGTATTGGACCTACTATAATTAAAACACCTGTGGCTAGGAGGCGGGGAGTGCACGATCAGAAGGCTAGAGAATACATTTCAAAAACCTGACCTGCACATCCAAACATAGACTGAGTGTGAACAGGTGCTGAACCCAGAGTCGCCAACTCGTATATAGTTAAGTAAAAAGGGCAGCACGCATGTTTTGGCGCTGCAGTGTGCTGCCCTTTTTACTTAACTATATACGAGTTGGCGACTCTGGGTTCAGCACCTGTTCACACTCAGTCTATGTTTGGATGTGCAGGTCAGGTTTTTGAAATGTATTCTCTAGCCTTCTGATTGTGCACTCCCCGCCTCCTAGCCACAGGTGTTTTAATTATAGTAGGTCCAATACCCCTCCACAGAAAGAGAGAATTTGAGTCCAAGAAGAGGTTTCACATGTACCCATTCAGATGGAGACGTTTATTCTCGGTGAGGTAGGTCAAGCGTAGGACCTCGTATAAGAGAGATGCTGTAAAGTGGCTACGAGGTACACATAAATATGGCCATTTTTATGCGCTAAAAGCTCTCATTTTTCATATTTCTAGTGCAGTGATGCAGTTCAAATTTCGTGTTTTCAAGTTTGCATGCTTTGGCGCTGCAGTGTGCTGCCCTTTTTACTTAACTATATACGAGTTGGCGACTCTGGGTTCAGCATCTGTTCACACTCAGTCTATGTTTGGATGTGCAGGTCAGGTTTTTGAAATGTATTCTCTAGCCTTCTGATCGTGCACTCCCCGCCTCCTAGCCACAGGTGTTTTAATTATAGTAGGTCCAATACCCCTCCACAGAAAGAGAGAATTTGAGTCCAAGAAGAGGTTTCACATGTACCCATTCAGATGGAGACGTTTATTCTCGGTGAGGTAGGTCAAGCGTAGGACCTCGTATAAGAGAGATGCTGTAAAGTGGCTACGAGGCACACATAAATATGGCCATTTTTATGCGCTAAAAGCTCTCATTTTTCATATTTCTAGTGCAGTGATGCAGTTCAAATTTCGTGTTTTCAAGTTTGCATGCTTTGGCGCTGCAGTGTGCTGCCCTTTTTACTTAACTATATACGAGTTGGCGACTCTAGGTTCAGCACCTGTTCACACTCAGTCTATGTTTGGATGTGCAGGTCAGGTTTTTGAAATGTATTCTCTAGCCTTCTGATCGTGCACTCCCCGCCTCCTAGCCACAGGTGTTTTAATTATAGTAGGTCCAATACCCCTCCACAGAAAGAGAGAATTTGAGTCCAAGAAGAGGTTTCACATGTACCCATTCAGATGGAGACGTTTATTCTCGGTGAGGTAGGTCAAGCGTAGGACCTCGTATAAGAGAGATGCCGTAAAGTGGCTACGAGGTACACATAAATATGGCCATTTTTATGCGCTAAAAGCTCTCATTTTTCATATTTCTAGTGCAGTGATGCAGTTCAAATTTCGTGTTTTCAAGTTTGCATGCTTTGGCGCTGCAGTGTGCTGCCCTTTTTACTTAACTATATACGAGTTGGCGACTCTGGGTTCAGCACCTGTTCACACTCAGTCTATGTTTGGATGTGCAGGTCAGGTTTTTGAAATGTATTCTCTAGCCTTCTGATCGTGCACTCCCCGCCTCCTAGCCACAGGTGTTTTAATTATAGTAGGTCCAATACCCCTCCACAGAAAGAGAGAATTTGAGTCCAAGAAGAGGTTTCACATGTACCCATTCAGATGGAGACGTTTATTCTCGGTGAGGTAGGTCAAGCGTAGGACCTCGTATAAGAGAGATGCCGTAAAGTGGCTACGAGGTACACATAAATATGGCCATTTTATGCGCTAAAAGCTCTCATTTTTCATATTTCTAGTGCAGTGATGCAGTTCAAATTTCGTGTTTTCAAGTTTGCATGTTTTGGCGCTGCAGTGTGCTGCCCTTTTTACTTAACTATATACGAGTTGGCGACTCTGGGTTCAGCACCTGTTCACACTCAGTCTATGTTTGGATGTGCAGGTCAGGTTTTTGAAACTTATTAGGTTGTGTCTTGCACTTTCAGTGCAAACAGAGTTTTATCATCAGGAGATTATTACTAGATGACTATAGTTCATTCCAAACCCAGACCAGCTAATACGTGAAAGCCCACCCCACCACTAAGTAGCAGCTTGCTCAAAATGCACAGTGTACACAGGAAGCTGCCAGTCATGGGTGGGCAGGGTAACACAGAGTTTATCTCTTAACTCTGCTACTTCTCCGTCAGGCAAAACATGGATTCTATGAAAACTACACCAAGCAGCCCAGTAAGTGATACATCCCAGGAATCAGGCTTCTTGCATTATGTTATGCTGCAGTCAGATAATATAGAAACACCTGCTGTGGTCCGAAGGCAAAGTCATTTCCCCCATAACTCCCAATCTGTTTTATGCCATAATCTAAGCTATTTTCTAATATTTTATAACTTTTTTGTCTATTTTTTTACTTCCTGCCTGATGACAAATTGTTTGTGTGCCCCCAGGGCATCCTGTTGTGAATTCTGTTTTTGAACTCACTCCTGTGGTCATGAATGGTACTTCGGCGAGTTCTGTCCATGGACTCCCTCTGGTGGCTGTGAGTGGAGCTGCTGCTTCTGAGGTTCCTTCCACAGGTGACGTAGTTTATTCTTTGGCTGGCTGTTCTATTTAACTCCACTCAGATCGTTACTCCATGCCAGCTGTCAATGTTCTTGTACTGGTTCAGTTCGCTCTTGGATCTTTCTGGTGACCTGTCCACTCCAGCAGAAGCTAAGTCCCTGCGAGTAAATTATTTGTTCATTGTTTCCTTGTCCAGTTGGCTATCATGATTTTGCCTTGCTAGCTGGAAGCTCTGGGATGCAGAGTGGCACCTCCGCACCGTGAGTCGGTGCGGAGGTCTTTTTGCACACTCTGCGTGGTCTTTTGTAGTTTTTTGTGCTGACCGCAAAGATACCTTTCCTATCCTCAGTCTGTTTAGTAAGTATGGCCTCCCTTTGCTGAAACCTGTTTCATTTCTGTGTTTGTGACTTTCATCTTAACTCACAGTCAATATATGTGGGGGGCTGCCTTTTCCTTTGGGGAATTTCTCTGAGGCAAGGTAGGCTTTATTTTCTATCTTTAGGGCTAGTTAGCTCTTAGGCTGTGAAGAGGCGTCTAGGTCATGTTAGGTACGCTCCACGGCTATTTCTAGTTGTGTGATAGGATTAGGGGTTGCGGTCAGCAGAGCTCCCACTTCCCAGAGCTTGTCCTGTGTGAGTTTAACCATCAGGTCGTTCCAGGTGCTCCTAACCACCAGGTCCATAACAGCATCCTGGGATACTCAAATGAAGAGTCATCAGAGCACAGGACAGTCACTGCCAGAGACTATTCCCTCCTTGCACTTTATTCAATTATTAATTACTAGATGGCAGCCCGATTCTAAAGAATCGGGAGTCTAGAATCCATATATACTTTATTTATTCAAATGTAAGAATAATACAATTAATAAATAATAGTAAGAAAGAACAAAAAATGGCTGCACTCACCAGCTCTTGACAATTCTTGTTATTTAAGGTACAGTTACACAGGATCCATGAGCATGCTTATGAGGGGAGGGATGAAAGACATCAGACGACAACTTTGCGTGTTGTGGCAAATGCCACAACAACGGTTCTTTGCTTAAGAACAATAATGTAAATAATAAATAATATGTATCAATAACTATGTATATTGGTATGTTCTATGACATTTTAAAATATTTCATTATTATGTGGAAAGGCTCTTAGTACCCATACTGGCGCATACTTGTGTGCCCATCAGGTATTTTCACAGTAATTTTACATCTGATGGGTTGGTATGAAACATTTTTAATCATCTCTTGGGCTTAGCTAAGCCTTCATTTTAAATAATTCTAATAGGTACAACAGAAATAAAAGCCTTTTTGTGTACCCAAATTTTTTGTGTTTATTTTTACAGAAGTGTAAAATTTAAGAAATCAACGTTCATAGTACACCGATGGGCTAATATAAGCATGCCCATCAACCACATCACGGTAGCCTTTGAACTGATGGGTCCTAACTAACGAATCTATGACTGAGGACGTGGAAATATTATGTTTGCAACGTTGAGAGTGTGCAGCAGCAGCTTTATTACTTAATCGATTAGTTTTGTCCTCAAAAGACTCATTAGTAATGCGTTTATTGCAAGCAGCATTAACAGTGTCCAGGCGCTTATGTCTGTCCTCTGTAGTCTCGTTAGCACGCTGTTTGTGCTTACGTGCGGCATCGGCGGCTTTTCGCTCAGCGTCATTGGTATACTTATTATCAGACCTGATGTTACGTGCGCCATCAGCAGCTTTGGGCTCTGTGTCATTAGTATACTTAACAGTGTCCAGGCGCTTGCATCTCTCCTCTGTACTCTTGTTAGCACGCTGTTTGCGCTTACGTGCGGCATCGGCGGCTTTTCGCTCTGCATCATTACCATACTTTATATCAGACCTGATCTTACGTGCGCCATCAGCAGCTTTGGGCTCTGTGTCATTAGTATACTTAACAGTATCCAGGCACATGCATCTATCCTCTGTACTCTTGTTAACACGCTGTTTGCGCTTACGTCCAGCATCGGCGGCTTTTCGCTCTGCATCATTACCATACTTTATATCAGACCTGATCTTACGTGCGCCATCATAAGCTTTGGACTCTGTGTCATTAGTATACTTAACAGTGTCCATGCGCTTGCATCTATCCTCTGTACTCTTGTTAGCACGCTGTTTGCGCTTACGTGCGGCATCGGCGTCTTTTTGCTCTGCATTATTAGTATACTTTCTATCAGACCTAATCTTACGTGCGCCATCAGCAGCTTTGGGCTCTGTGTCATTAGTATCCTTACTATTAGAGCTCATGTTGGCTAAGCTAAACAGCTTTAAGCGTGGTGGTGGCAAACAACAGGTTAATAAGAGGCAGTGTCAGGTAGTAGGAAAATAGCCAGTTAATAATAGGCAATAGTTCTTTGCAGGAATGCAGATATTAATAAATAGGCAGTTTATATTGCAGAGAAATTGCTGGGCAATAATGGACAATGTCCTTATGTGGCAAATAATAGAGCAATATACCCAATGTGGCAAAGAAGAGGTTAATAAACGGCAGTCTCTCAGTATAACAGTCAGTGAATAATAGGCAGTATATGGAGAAAACACCAAACAAAAGTTCAAAATTGGTGTGAAAATGTCACTGAACCACTTCACAACTAAATATATATAGTTTTGGTAAATGGTATTATCATTTTTTTGACGAAATTCGGCAGGAGCTTGAAGAGCAACGTCACTGGGCCCGCCTCCACGCAGTAGAAACTTGCTGTGAGGTAAAAATTCAAAAATCACACCAAAATGGCGGGCGGAGTGTGTCACAGTACGGCACGTTTCTGATTGGTCGCTCGCAGCAGGCGGCAACCAATCAGACACTGGACACTGTTGACGTCACTTATCTCCGGACATTAGCTCCGGACATTTGCTCCGGATATTAGCTCCGGACATTAGCTCCGGACATTAGCTCCGGACAAAGCCACGGAAGTTGGCACAAATTGCAGGAAGTAGTATTCTAGGCAATTAATCTCCGGACATTAGCTCCGGACATTAGCTCCGGACATTAGCTCCGGACAAAGCCACGGAAGTTGGCACAAATTGCAGGAAGTAGTATTCTAGGCAATTATATATTAGATTTTTGAGGTACTATTATATATATTTATATACATACATAATTTCTCTTTTTTACATTTTTTATGTGGAAATATAGTAGTTTTTTTACACCCTGTGTCCATATATTGATTGATATATATGATTGTCCGTCCTGAGATTTATTATAATCTTTCAATTACAGGCACATGTGATAAGTGCCATTTTGCCAAAAATTCGAATAAAGGCTCTTTAATTAATATCATATGCTTTACTGTGTCTTTTATATATTCTTTTATATATTGATTATTCCATATCCAGATTTGCTTGTTGTCGTTTTCTTAGTACCCAGAGTGGTTTTTCCACTCACCTTCATTATGTATCAGTAAACCCCGCCCACTTGTATATATACATCTATACAATGTTTTATTGATTATTTATGAATGGATTAATAGTCTGGTGGGTCCACATATATACAGTGGGGCAAAAAAGTATTTAGTCAGTCAGCAATAATGCAAGTTCCACCACTTAAAAAGATGAGAGGCGTCTGTAATTTACATCATAGGTAGACCTCAACTATGGGAGACAAGCTGAGAAAAAAAAATCCAGAAAATCACATTGTCTGTTTTTTTAACAATTTATTTGCATATTATGGTGGAAAATAAGTATTTGGTCAGAAATAAAATTTCATCTCAATACTTTGTAATATATCCTTTGTTGGCAATGACAGAGGTCAAACGTTTTCTGTAAGTCTTCACAAGGTTGCCACACACTGTTGTTGGTATGTTGGCCCATTCCTCCATGCAGATCTCCTCTAGAGCAGTGATGTTTTTGGCTTTTCGCTTGGCAACACGGACTTTCAACTCCCTCCAAAGGTTTTCTATAGGGTTGAGATCTGGAGACTGGCTAGGCCACTCCAGGACCTTGAAATGCTTCTTACGAAGCCACTCCTTCGTTGCCCTGGCGGTGTGCTTTGGATCATTGTCATGTTGAAAGACCCAGCCACGTTTCATCTTCAATGCCCTTGCTGATGGAAGGAGGTTTGCACTCAAAATCTCACGATACATGGCCCCATTCTTTCTTTCATGTACCCGGATCAGTCGTCCTGGCCCCTTTGCAGAGAACAGCCCCAAAGCATGATGTTTCCACCACCATGCTTTACAGTAGGTATGGTGTTTGATGGATGCAACTCAGTATTCTTTTTCCTCCAAACACGACAAGTTGTGTTTCTACCAAACAGTTCCAGTTTGGTTTCATCAGACCATAGGACATTCTCCCAAAACTCCTCTGGATCATCCAAATGCTCTCTAGCAAACTTCAGACGGGCCCGGACATGTACTGGCTTAAGCAGTGGGACACGTCTGGCACTGCAGGATCTGAGTCCATGGTGGCGTAGTGTGTTACTTATGGTAGGCCTTGTTACATTGGTCCCAGCTCTCTGCAGTTCATTCACTAGGTCCCCCCGCGTGGTTCTGGGATATTTGCTCACCGTTCTTGTGATCATTCTGACCCCACGGGGTGGGATTTTGCGTGGAGCCCCAGATCGAGGGAGATTATCAGTGGTCTTGTATATCTTCCATTTTCTAATTATTGCTCCCACTGTTGATTTCTTCACTTCAAGCTGGTTGGCTATTGCAGATTCAGTCTTCCCAGCCTGGTGCAGGGCTACAATTTTGTTTCTGGTGTCCTTTGACAGCTCTTTGGTCTTCACCATAGTGGAGTTTGGAGTCAGACTGTTTGAGGGTGTGCACAGGTGTCTTTTTATACTGATAACAAGTTTAAACAGGTGCCATTACTACAGGTAATGAGTGGAGGAAAGAGGAGACTCTTAAAGAAGAAGTTACAGGTCTGTGAGAGCCAGAAATCTTGATTGTTTGTTTCTGACCAAATACTTATTTTCCACCATAATATGCAAATAAATTGTTAAAAAAACAGACAATGTGACTTTCTGGATTTTTTTTTCTCAGTTTGTCTCCCATAGTTGAGGTCTACCTATGATGTAAATTACAGACGCCTCTCATCTTTTTAAGTGGTGGAACTTGCACTATTGCTGACTGACTAAATACTTTTTTGCCCCACTGTATATATATATATATTTATTTTACTGTGTACATATATTTTTTACCGTTTATTGCTGTGTTCCGCACAGGTCTTCTCTTCAAACAAAATACGGATATGGATTTTAAATCCAGGGAGCTATCCTGGAAAGGTCAGATTAATAAAGTTTTTGGTAATGATGGTACTAGTACACCAATGATTGATGGTTCACAATTTGATACTATTTTTAAATCTATTAAAAATTTAACCTATAGAAGAACTCGGGCTTGGTGGAGCCAAGCATTTTTGGAAAATTATATCCAAAAACAATTAATTCCTAGAGGATTGAGGGTCCAAGTTACTCCTGCCTTTCTTGTCAGTGATGAATTTATTAAGGATTGGGAATGTATCTGCAATGATACTTCCAAAAAATTAATGGAGCTTCTTATTAAATTTCATTTAAATTCAACATTGGAATTGGATAAATCTTTGGATATGGCATATAATAATGCTAAAGCATGCCTTTCTTCAGAGCAGTTTAAGGCTCTGGATACACAGTTGGATAAACTGATCAACCAATGGGTTAAAGACATACAATCTGATCAACTAAAAAAACTGAGTAGAGATCGGAATGACTTCAGCCAAGGGAGAATATATAAATGGCGCAAATCACAAGATGAGAGGAATACTCGTGATCTTACTAGGACTCGTACTCCTTCAATATCATCCAATCCACCAGCAAGTGATGTATCTGGCGCTTCGTCTTCAACATCTGTACTCGCTATAACTGATTCAACTCCTAAGCGGAAACGGGATTTACGTTTTCCTCCCCTGAAGCGATATTTTTGATACTCCCCCGAAAACCACAGGAGCCGTTTTAAGGTAATAAATCTGAGTAATTATACACTTTCTCCTATTGAAAATGATTTACTGTGTAAGGGCCTTATGTTCTGTCCAACTGCACAATTTGATAGATTCACAGCGATAAAGGACTTGCACTTATTTGCCAGGAAGTTAATATTTAAGTGGCATTTTCATGATGAGACAATCTCAAAATTGTTTCCAACAGAGACGGAACAAGAGACACTAGCAATTTTAGAGGAATTGAGCCGTGAACACGACACCCCATTTGGAGGTAAGATTCCTTTGTCCATCAAACCATGGTCGAAGAGATTTCCCCCTCTTGCCTCTTGTTCAACAGTAGAGGTCTTTGTTAAAACAGTGAGCAAGGACTTTGAGAAGATACCCCATAGCGGGGTAATTGAGTAATTTGACCAGTGAGGAAGAGCGAGCTTTCAAAAAACTCCAGGATCTTCAGGATGTGGTTTTCAAACCAGCAGATAAGGGTGGGAATATGGTGATCTGGCCGAAATCACTATATGAGTCAGAGGCTTTTCGCCAACTTAAAGATAGTACCTGCTATAAAAAATTAATGTACAATCCATTGATTAAATTTCAGTCAGAATTGCTTTCTATTTTAGAAACAGCTAAAGACGAAGGGACTATTAGCGGGGAACTATTTATTGCCCTACAGGTCCATGAACCATCCATTCCCACCCTTTATCTGCTGCCTAAAATCCATAAGAACCTAACGGTTCCCCTGGGTCGACCAATCATCTCTGGATGTGGTAACTATTTGGAGAACATGAATAGATTTGTAGATTCAGAACTTCAGCCTCTGGTAGAGATTTTACCGTCTTTTATCAAGGACACAAATGATTTTCTTAAAAAAATTGATGGCCTGCATATTGGCACCAAAACATTATTGGTGACATGCGACGTGGAGTCGTTTTATACCAATATACGGCACACAGATGGTATACGAGCAACACAATTTTATTTACAGTCATCAACCACATCTAACCACAAGAATTCTTTTGTGGAACAATTGCTGTTTTTCGCTTTGTCTCACAATTTTTTTCTTTTTAAGGGGTCCTTCTACCTGCAGCTCCAGGGGACGGCCATGGGCGCTTCTTTCGCACCCGCCTATGCTAACCTTTTCCTGGGGCTGTGGGAGAGGGACCTCTTCCTGTCAGATCACTCGTCGTCAATGGATCGCATCCTCTTTTGGGCGCGGTACATTGACGACATTTTTTTGATCTGGCAGGGTTCGGTTGAATCGTTGCATCAATTTATATTGCGACTCAATTGTAATCCATATAATATACACCTGACGTATCACTTTAGTACGGATCAGATTGAGTTCCTGGATGTGAGAGTCTTTAGAGGGACAGATGACTGCTTACAAACAGATTTATACCGTAAATCCACATCGGTCAATTCCTTTTTACATGCCTCCTCTTCGCATCCACCAGCGATGATTAGATCCATCCCCGTTCGCCAGTTTCTGCATTTACGTAGAATTTGCTCAACAGATGAGGACTTTGAAAAACAAGCAAGAGACCTTAGGCTGAGGTTCTTAGATAGAGGATATAGCCGCCGTTCGATCAAAAAGGCATATAATCGTGCCAGAAATACCACGAGGCACCAAGCACTGTATTCTTCTACGCCTAAGATATCTAATCAACAGGTGAGATATATAACACAATACACTGGACAGACCACCTTGATGCAACAATTTTTGGAAAAGTCTTGGCCTATTCTTCAAGCCGATCCTGTGATTTCTCAGTATATCAGTGACAAACCAAGTTTACCATTTAGAAGGCCAAAAAACCTTGGAGATCAATTGGTCAAGAGCCATTATGTAGAAGAAGCCAGACCATCGTTTCTCTCTGTCTCCAAACCGATTGGTGGTTGCCGTCCCTGCGGTAAGTGTGTGGCATGCCCTAATCTTGAGAGGGCTCAGACCTTTACGAGCTCAGATGGTCTGAAGACCTTTAAAATTAATCAGTTTATAACATGTACAACTAAGGCAGTAGTATATTATGCTACCTGTCCATGCTCTCTAATATATGTCGGCCTGACCACCCGACAACTAAAAATTCGTATTCGTGAACATGTGTTGGGGATGTTGGCTGCTAAAGAGACTAAGCATATAGCTACTCTCAAGACTAGAGTTGAGCGACCTTGACCTTTTTAGAGTCGAGCCGGGTTTCGCGAAACCCGACTATCTCAAAAGTCGGGTCGAGTGAAATCGGCCGATTATGACGTAAAGTCGGGATCGACCGAAACACGAAACCCAATGCAAGTCAATGGGGCAGCATAGTCGGCAGTGAGTGGGGGCCAGGAAAACACCTAGAGTGCCCATTTTAATGTCAAAACCATCCATTCTTCTTAATGAAGCTTGTCAAGCGTAATTTACCTTATAATAATTGGAAGGCATTTGAAATTGGGGGTCATTTGGCTAAAGTTGTGTGGGGTAGGGCTGGTTCAAGTAATTAGTGGGCCCAGGAAATCTGGACCACGTCACGGCAGTGGAGCAGGGAGAGGTAAGTATTTCAACTTTGCAAGTGCTGTGATCCTGAGCAAGCAGGGGGGCCCACTTGTTGGCATTGGCACTGGCACAGGGCCCCTCAAAGTACAGCGGTGTGTTTGCACGGCGGGGGCGCCTCCCACCGGCAGCAACACTTTTGCGTACTATGAGAGGCCCTGTGCCAGTGACGTCGCCAACTAGTATTCCTCCCCCCACCTGATGAAGGAACCTGCACTTTCATCTGCACCTTCCTCTTTGTCCCCGTGTAAGGTGGTATGGTATGCGGGAAGAGCAACCTGACTTTCAGCAGGGTCACAATGTTGTTGTGCAGCATGCACGGGGAATGTTGCGTTATGGGTCAATGTACCAGCATACTCATCTATCACTGGCTGGGCAATGGGCACGATGAAGTGGAAACACAGATATAGGCCCAAAGAATAAAGTGGGCTAAATGCAGTTCAAAATTGGTAACACAGGAATAACCAGGGGGCATTGCAGTGGAGGACAACTGGAATGAGAGGCTGACACAGAGAGTAGGGCCAAATCAGTAAGTAGTCGAAATGCAGTTCAAAATTGGCAACCGTAGTAAACAGGCGGCACAGCTTTGTTCAGTGGAGGAGAACAGCAAGGAGTGGCAGACACCGATAGTAGGCCCCAACCCAACTAGTAGGCCAAATGCAGTCTAACATTAACAACTACTTAACGAGAGCCTGAAAATGGAATTTCAGGACAGGAAACCAGGAGAACAGCAAGGAGTGGCAGACACCGATAGTAGGCCCCAAACCAACTAGTACGCCAAATGCAGTTGTTCCATTTAACCACAATTTAATGAGAGCCTGAAGATAGAAGCTCAGGAAAGGCAACCTGGGGAACACCTTGGAGTGTAACACACCATCTCTCTCCACCCCATACCCATTTTGTAGGCCTAATGCAGTGTACTTTTCTACAACTACTAAACGAGAGTCGGAAGACCGAAGCAATGGCAAGGAAACCTGGGGAACACCTTGGAGTGTAACACACCATCTCTCTCCACCCCATACCCAATTTGTAGGCCTAATGCAGTGTAGTTTCCAAGAACTACTAAACGAGAGCCGGAAGATCGAAGCTCAGGAAAGGCAACCTGGGGAACACCTTGGAGTGTAACACACCCTCTCTCTACACCCCATACCCAATTTGAAGGCCTAATGCAGTGTAGTTTCCAAGAACTACTAAACGAGAGCCGGAAGATCGAAGCTCAGGAAAGGCAACCTGGGGAACACCTTGGAGTGTAACACACCCTCTCGCTACACCCCATACCCAATTTGAAGGCCTAATGCAGCGTAGTTTCCAACAACTACTAAACGAGAGCCGGAAGATCGAAGCTCAGGAAAGGCAACCTGGGGAACACCTTGGAGTGTAACAAACCCTCTCTCTACACCCCATACCCAATTTGTAGGCCTAATGCAGCGTAGTTTCCGACAACTACTAAACGAGAGCATGAAGATTGAAGCTCAGGAAAGGCAACCTGGGGAACACCTTGGAGTGTAACACACCCTCTCTCTACACCCCATACCCAATTTGAAGGCCTAATGCAGTGTAGTTTCCAAGAACTACTAAACGAGAGCCGGAAGATCGAAGCTCAGGAAAGGCAACCTGGGGAACACCTTGGAGTGGAACACACCATCTCTCTACACCCCATACCCAATTTGAAGGCCTAATGCAGCGTAGTTTCCAACAACTACTAAACGAGAGCCGGAAGATCGAAGCTCAGGAAAGGCAACCTGGGGAACACCTTGGAGTGTAACACAACGTCTCTCTACACCACGGAAGGGCTGATTCTTAGGAAGGAAGGCTGTTGGAAATAAGCATTGCGCGTCCGAGGGTGATTATATTCTTATTAGGTATATACTCACCCTCGGACGCGCCCTGCTTCTTTATTTGGAATGAATGTTTATTTGCAATGTGGTGTTGACTTTCTCTATTATTTTGGTAATTAATGATTTTATTATTTTCATTGTTTTGCATCTTCTCGGCAATAATATAAAGAAGACGCGACAGGACAACACTCGGTGGATGCCATATGTGTGTTTTCAATTTAAAAAACCTTTCAGTTAACTACTTGCAGGAGAAAGTAATTGTAGCTGGTGGCCATTTTTAGTACTGTACCAGATTTTAGTTGTGTGTTTGTTTTTAATGTTAAAATGTCTGCATTTGATATCTCACCAGTATTTTCTTTTTTATAAGCAAAATACTTTTTTTTTTATTTTATGATGTTGGTTCAAGGGGTACACGGGCAGCAGTAGACAGGTCAGTGGAGGCCTAGTGGAAGGAGGGACCGCAGACAGGCTTCGAAGCCCTAACATAATAAATTGGGCTGCCTGTAGGCAATTTAAAATTGGTTCCAGGGGAACACGGGCAGCAGTAGACAGGTCAGTGGAGGCCTAGAGGAAGGAGGGACCGCAGATGCGCCAATGTTTCCCCCATACCAAATTTGTAGGCCTAATGCAGTGTAGTTTCCAACAACTACTAAACGAGAGCCGGAATATCGAAGCTCAGGAAAGGCAACCTGGGGAACACCTTGGAGTGTAACACACCCTCTCTCTACACCCCATACCCAATTTGAAGGCCTAATGCAGTGTAGTTTCCAAGAACTACTAAACGAGAGCCGGAAGATCGAAGCTCAGGAAAGGCAACCTGGGGAACACCTTGGAGTGTAACACACCCTCTCTCTACACCCCATACCCAATTTGAAGGCCTAATGCAGCGTAGTTTCCAACAACTACTAAACGAGAGCCGGAAGATCGAAGCTCAGGAAAGGCAACCTGGGGAACACCTTGGAGTGTAACACACCCTCTCTATACACCCCATACCCAATTTGAAGGCCTAATGCAGCGTAGTTTCCAACAACTAC
Source organism: Ranitomeya imitator (assembly GCF_032444005.1). Lineage (NCBI taxonomy): Eukaryota > Metazoa > Chordata > Amphibia > Anura > Dendrobatidae > Ranitomeya > Ranitomeya imitator. The sequence goes on from NC_091286.1 coordinate 129,418,384, forward strand.
TAAACGAGAGCCGGAAGATCGAAGCTCAGGAAAGGCAACCTGGGGAACACCTTGGAGTGTAACAAACCCTCTCTCTACACCCCATACCCAATTTGTAGGCCTAATGCAGCGTAGTTTCCGACAACTACTAAACGAGAGCATGAAGATCGAAGCTCAGGAAAGGCAACCTGGGGAACACCTTGGAGTGTAACACACCCTCTCTCTACACCCCATACCCAATTTGAAGGCCTAATGCAGTGTAGTTTCCAAGAACTACTAAACGAGAGCCGGAAGATCGAAGCTCAGGAAAGGCAACCTGGGGAACACCTTGGAGTGGAACACACCATCTCTCTACACCCCATACCCAATTTGAAGGCCTAATGCAGCGTAGTTTCCAACAACTACTAAACGAGAGCCGGAAGATCGAAGCTCAGGAAAGGCAACCTGGGGAACACCTTGGAGTGTAACACAACGTCTCTCTACACCACGGAAGGGCTGATTCTTAGGAAGGAAGGCTGTTGGAAATAATCATTGCGCGTCCGAGGGTGATTATATTCTTATTAGGTATATACTCACCCTCGGACGCTCCCTGCTTCTTTATTTGGAATGAATGTTTATTTGCAATGTGGTGTTGACTTTCTCTATTATTTTGGTAATTAATGATTTTATTATTTTCATTGTTTTGCATCTTCTCGGCAATAATATAAAGAAGACGCGACAGGACAACACTCGGTGGATGCCATATGTGTGTTTTCAATTTAAAAAACCTTTCAGTTAACTACTTGCAGGAGAAAGTAATTGTAGCTGGTGGCCATTTTTAGTACTGTACCAGATTTTAGTTGTGTGTTTGTTTTTAATGTTAAAATGTCTGCATTTGATATCTCTCCAGTATTTTCTTTTTTGTAAGCAAAATACTTATTTTTATATTTTCTGATGTTGGTTCCAGGGGTACACGGGCAGCAGTGCCCTGGTCAGTGTAGTAGTAGTTGAAAGAATGGACCGCAGACAGGCATCGAAGGCCTAAAATAAAAAAATTGGGCTGGCTGTAGGCAATTTTAAATTGGTTCCAGGGGTACACGGGCAGCAGTGGTGTGGTCAGTGGAGGCCTAGTGGAAGGAGTGACCGCAGACAGGCATCGAAGGCCTAAAATAATAACACATGGCTGTAGGCAATTTTAAATTGGTTCCAGGGGTACACGGGCAGCAGTGGTGTGGTCAGTGGAGGCCTAGTGGAAGGAGTGACCGCAGACAGGCATCGAAGGCCTAAAATAATAACACATGGCTGTAGGCAATTTTAAATTGGTTCCAGGGGTACACGGGCAGCAGTGACCTGGTCAGTGTAGTAGTAGTTGAAAGAATGGACCGCAGACAGGCATCGAAGGCTTAAAATAAAAAAATTGGGCTGGCTGTAGGCAATTTTAAATTGGTTCCAGGGGTACACGGGCAGCAGTGGTGTGGTCAGTGGAGGCCTAGTGGAAGGAGTGACCGCAGACAGGCATCGAAGGCCTAAAATAATAACACATGGCTGTAGGCAATTTTAAATTGGTTCCAGGGGTACACGGACAGCAGTGGTGTGGTCAGTGGAGGCCTAGTGGAAGGAGTGACCGCAGACAGGCATCGAAGGCCTAAAATAATAACACATGGCTGTAGGCAATTTTAAATTGGTTCCAGGGGTACACGGGCAGCAGTGCCCTGGTCAGTGTAGTAGTAGTTGAAAGAATGGACCGCAGACAGGCATCGAAGGCCTAAAATAATAACACATGGCTGTAGGCAATTTTAAATTGGTTCCAGGGGTACACGGGCAGCAGTGGTGTGGTCAGTGGAGGCCTAGTGGAAGGAGTGACCGCAGACAGGCATCGAAGGCCTAAAATAATAACATATGGCTGTAGGCAATTTTAAATTGGTTCCAGGGGTACACGGGCAGCAGTGACCTGGTCAGTGTAGTAGTAGTTGAAAGAATGGACCGCAGACAGGCATCGAAGGCCTAAAATAAAAAAATTGGGCTGGCTGTAGGCAATTTTAAATTGGTTCCAGGGGTACACGGGCAGCAGTGGTGTGGTCAGTGGAGGCCTAGTGGAAGGAGTGACCGCAGACAGGCATCGAAGGCCTAAAATAATAACACATGGCTGTAGGCAATTTTAAATTGGTTCCAGGGGTACACGGACAGCAGTGGTGTGGTCAGTGGAGGCCTAGTGGAAGGAGTGACCGCAGACAGGCATCGAAGGCCTAAAATAATAACACATGGCTGTAGGCAATTTTAAATTGGTTCCAGGGGTACACGGGCAGCAGTGCCCTGGACAGTGTAGTAGTAGTTGAAAGAATGGACCGCAGACAGGCATCGAAGGCCTTAAATAATAACACATGGCTGTAGGCAATTTTAAATTGGTTCCAGGGGTACACGGACAGCAGTGGTGTGGTCAGTGGAGGCCTAGTGGAAGGAGTGACCGCAGACAGGCATCGAAGGCCTAAAATAATAACACATGGCTGTAGGCAATTTTAAATTGGTTCCAGGGGTACACGGGCAGCAGTGGTGTGGTCAGTGGAGGCCTAGTGGAAGGAGTGACCGCAGACAGGCATCGAAGGCCTAAAATAATAACACATGGCTGTAGGCAATTTTAAATTGGTTCCAGGGGTACACGGACAGCAGTGGTGTGGTCAGTGGAGGCCTAGTGGAAGGAGTGACCGCAGACAGGCATCGAAGGCCTAAAATAATAACACATGGCTGTAGGCAATTTTAAATTGGTTCCAGGGGTACACGGGCAGCAGTGCCCTGGTCAGTGTAGTAGTAGTTGAAAGAATGGACCGCAGACAGGCATCGAAGGCCTAAAATAAAAAAATTGGGCTGGCTGTAGGCAATTTTAAATTGGTTCCAGGGGTACACGGGCAGCAGTGGTGTGGTCAGTGGAGGCCTAGTGGAAGGAGTGACCGCAGACAGGCATCGAAGGCCTAAAATAATAACACATGGCTGTAGGCAATTTTAAATTGGTTCCAGGGGTACACGGGCAGCAGTGGTGTGGTCAGTGGAGGCCTAGTGGAAGGAGTGACCGCAGACAGGCATCGAAGGCCTAAAATAATAACACATGGCTGTAGGCAATTTTAAATTGGTTCCAGGGGTACACGGGCAGCAGTGACCTGGTCAGTGTAGTAGTAGTTGAAAGAATGGACCGCAGACAGGCATCGAAGGCCTAAAATAAAAAAATTGGGCTGGCTGTAGGCAATTTTAAATTGGTTCCAGGGGTACACGGGCAGCAGTGGTGTGGTCAGTGGAGGCCTAGTGGAAGGAGTGACCGCAGACAGGCATCGAAGGCCTAAAATAATAACACATGGCTGTAGGCAATTTTAAATTGGTTCCAGGGGTACACGGGCAGCAGTGGTGTGGTCAGTGGAGGCCTAGTGGAAGGAGTGACCACAGACAGGCATCGAAGGCCTAACATAACAAAAATGTCAATACAATGGTATTGTCAGTGGCAGGCATTGAAGGATGTCAGCGCATAGACTAAACATTGGTGGAGCTGTGAGATAATTTTGCAAGTGGTAGAGCACTGTTTGAGCTGGGGTGGGGGGAAACTGTCTTGTGGCCGGCGGTACAGGCCCAGGGCCCCTCATATTACAACGGTGTGTCTGACGTTGGGTGCGCACCACCACCGCCAGAGACACTTTATTGTACTAGGAGGGACCCAGTGGCAGTGCCGTCGACCAAAAGCGGGCTCACCCACCTCTTCAGACAAACTGCACTCTCACGGGTGCTGTCGCCAAGTGTCGATACCACGGCCCCGTGTGGGGAGTTTGGCCATTTAGTGAGGTGTAAACATGTCGTATGCTGGACAATCAGGTGCAGAAAATTATGAGATTGGAAAAGGCATTCAGAATAGTCCACAGGCAAGACCTTTTCATAGGAAAGCTAGGTGTCAGCCGGGCAAGGTGGGGCAAAAGATTTCGAAATCCAGTTGTGGTTCATTTTAATGAAGGTTAGATCATCTACATTTTGGGTAGCCAGACGAGTCCTTTTTTCTGTTAGTATTGAACCTGCAGCACTGAATACTCTTTCTGATAGGACACTAGCTGCCGGGCAAGCAAGCTCCTGCAATGCATATTCTGCCAATTCTGGCCAGGTGTCTAATTTTGATGCCCAGTAATCAAATGGGAATGACGGTTGAGGGAGAACATCGATAAGGGATGAAAAATAGTTTGTAACCATACTGGACAAATGTTGTCTCCTGTCACTTTGAATTGATGCTGCAGTTCCTGTCCTGTCTGCGGTCATAGCAAAATCACTCCACAACCTGGTCAGAAAACCCCTCTGGCCAACGCCACTTCTGATTTCTGCCCCTCTAACTCCTCTGGTCTGCTGGCCCCTGCAGCTCGTGTGAGAACGATCACGGGCGCTGTGTGCAGGGAATGCCAGAAGCAAACGGTCAACAAGAGTTGATTGTTTGGTTGCTAATATTAGTTCCAAGTTCTCATGTGGCATTATATTTTGCAATTTGCCTTTATAGCGAGGATCAAGGAGGCAGGCCAACCAGTAATCGTCATCATTCATCATTTTAGTTATGCGTGTGTCCCTTTTGAGGATACGTAAGGCATAATCCGCCATGTGGGCCAAAGTTCCAGTTCTCAAATCTGCGGTTGTGCTTGGTTGAGGGGCAGTTTCAGGCAAATCCACGTCACTTGTGTCCCTCAAAAAACCAGAACCCGGCCTTGCCGCGCCACCAATTTCCAGTGGCCCCGGAAAAGCTTCCTCATTAAAAATATAATCATCCCCATCATCCTCCTCGTCCTCCTCCTCCTCTTCGCCCGCTACCTCGTCCTGTACACTGCCCTGGCCAGACAATGGCTGACTGTCATCAAGGCTTTCCTCTTCCTCAGCTGCAGACGCCTGATCCTTTATGTGCGTCAAACTTTGCATCAGCAGACGCATTAGGGGGATGCTCATGCTTATTATGGCATTGTCTGCACTAACCAGCCGTGTGCATTCCTCAAAACACTGAAGGACTTGACACATGTCTTGAATCTTCGACCACTGCACACCTGACAACTCCATGTCTGCCATCCTACTGCCTGCCCGTGTATGTGTATCCTCCCACAAAAACATAACAGCCCGCCTCTGTTCACACAGTCTCTGAAGCATGTGCAGTGTTGAGTTCCACCTTGTTGCAACGTCTATGATTAGGCGATGCTGGGGAAGGTTCAAAGAACGCTGATAGGTCTTCATACGGCTGGAGTGTACGGGCGAACGGCGGATATGTGAGCAAAGTCCACGCACTTTGAGGAGCAGGTCGGATAACCCCGGATAACTTTTCAGGAAGCACTGCACCACCAGGTTTAAGGTGTGAGCCAGGCAAGGAATGTGTTTCAGTTGGGAAAGGGAGATGGCAGCCATGAAATTCCTTCCGGTATCACTCACTACCTTGCCTGCCTCAAGATCTACAGTGCCCAGCCACAACTGCGTTTCTTTCTGCAAGAACTCGGACAGAACTTCCGCGGTGTGTCTGTTGTCGCCCAAACACTTCATAGCCAATACAGCCTACTGACGTTTGCCAGTAGCTGCCCCATAATCTGGTGTGCAACAGTGGCAGCTGCGGATGGAGTGGTTGTGCGACTGCGGTCTGTGGACGAGCTCTCGCTTCTGCAGGAGGACGAAGAGGAGGAGGAGGGGGTGCGAACGGCTACAGCCAATTGTTTCCTAGACCGTGGGCTAGGCAGAACTGTCCCAAACTTGCTGTCCCCTGTGGACCCTGCATCCACCACATTTAACCAGTGTGCCGTGATGGACACGTAACGTCCCTGGCCATGCCTACTGGTCCATGCATCTGTTGTCAGGTGCACCTTTGTGCTCACAGATTGCCTGAGTGCATGGACGATGCGCTCTTTAACATGCTGGTGGAGGGCTGGGATGGCTTTTCTGGAAAAAAAGTGTCGACTGGGTAGCTCGTAGCGTGGTACAGCGTAGTCCATCAGGGCTTTGAAAGCTTCGCTTTCAACTAACCGGTAGGGCATCATCTCTAACGAGATTAGTCTAGCTATGTGTGCGTTCAAACCCTGTGTACGCGGATGCGAGGCTAAGTACTTCCTTTTTCTAACCATAGTCTCATGTAGAGTGAGCTGGACTGGAGAGCTGGAGATCGTGGAACTAGCGGGGGTGCCGGTGGACATGGCAGACTGAGAGACGGTGGGAGATGGTATTGTTGCCACCGGTGCCCTAGATGCAGTGTTTCCTACTACGAAACTGGTGATTCCCTGACCCTGACAGCTTTGGCCTGGCAAAGAAACCTGCACAGATACTGCAGGTGGTGCGGAAAATGGTGGCCCTACACTGCCGGAAGGGATGTTGCGTTGCTGACTAGCTTCATTGGCCGAGGGTGCTACAACCTTAAGGGACGTTTGGTAGTTAGTCCAGGCTTGCAAATGCATGGTGGTTAAATGTCTATGCATGCAACTTGTATTGAGACTTTTCAGATTCTGTCCTCTGCTTAAGGTAGTTGAACATTTTTGACAGATGACTTTGCGCTGATCAATTGGATGTTGTTTAAAAAAATGCCAGACTGCACTCTTTCTAGCATCGGATACCTTTTCAGGCATTGCAGACTGAGCTTTAACCGGATGGCCACGCTGTCCTCCAACAGGTTTTAGCTTTGCCACGCGTTTTGGGCAAGATACGGGCCCGGCAGATGGAGCCTGTTGCGATGTTGATGCCTGCTGCGGCCCCTCCTCCTCCGCTTCAGAACTGCTGCCGCCTGCACCCTGTTCCCCCAATGGCTGCCAATCGGGGTCAAGAACTGGGTCATCTATTACCTCTTCTTGTAGCTCGTGTGCAACTTCGTCTGTGTCACCGTGGCGGTCGGTGGTATAGCGTTCGTGATGGGGCAACATAGTCTCATCAGGGTCTGATTCTTGATCAGCACCCTGCGATGGCAATGTTGTGGTCTGAGTCAAAGGACCAGGATAGTAGTCTGGATGTGGCTGTGCATCAGTGCACTCCATGTCAGATTCAACTTGTAATGGGCATGGACTGTTAACTGCTTCACTTTCTAAGCCAGGGACGGTATGTGTAAAGAGCTCCATGGAGTAACCCGTTGTGTCACCTGCTGCATTCTTCTCTGTTGTTGTTTTTGCTGAAGAGGACAAGGAAGCGACTTGTCCCTGACCGTGAACATCCACTAACGACGCGCTGCTTTGACATTTACCAGTTTCACGAGAGGAGGCAAAAGAGCTAGAGGCTGAGTCAGCAAGATAAGCCAAAACTTGCTCTTGCTGCTCCGGCTTTAAAAGCGGTTTTCCTACTCCCAGAAAAGGGAGCGTTCGAGGCCTTGTGTAGCCAGACGACGAGCCTGGCTCCACAGCTCCAGACTTAGGTGCAATATTTTTTTTCCCACGACCAGCTGATGCTCCACCACTACCACTACCTTCATTACCAGCTGACAATGAACGCCCCCGGCCACGACCTCTTCCACCAGACTTCCTCATTGTTTTAAAAACGTTAACAAACGAACGGTATTTGTTGCTGTCACACAACTTACACGGTGAGCTATAACTTCAGTATGATTTAGCTACCCCTTTTCAGGTGGGTGAGACCACAACGAAAATCAGCCACAATGTTACACACTCTGTTGTTGTTGGCAACAAATGAGATGGCACACACGCAGGACTGCCACTGAAGCGCCAATGTAAATATTTATCTCCCACTGATTTGTGTTTGTTTTTTTTAAACTGATTTGTGTTTGTTTTTTTTAAAAGGGAGACTTCAGAAAAAAAAAAAATTAAAAAAAAATTATTTTTTACAGAAGAATTTATAAAACAAATAAAATGAAATGATTGTTTCAGGGAGAATTTAGGAAAAAAAAAAAAAAAAAAGGCTTTGTAGGGCCCACTGAGTGAGAGAGGACGCACACAGGAGTCAGGAGTGGCACACAAGCCCAGAGGCCAATATTAATCTCCCACCGATTGATTTAGTTATTTTTTTTGGTAGATTTTGGAACCCAAATCAAGCAAAAAAATTAATAGGCTTTCTATGGCCCACAATTGGGGAGAGAGAGAGAGATGGCACACCCAGGAGTCAAGACTGGCACACAAGCAGAAGGGGCAATATGAATCTCCCACAGATTTTTTTTTTTTTTTTTCAGGGAGACTTGAGAGAAAAAAAAATACAAAAATAATGATTTTTTTCAGGAATAATTTAGAAACCAAAGAAAATAAAATGATTGTTTCATGGAGAATTTAGAAAACAAATAAAACAAAAAATAGGCTTTCTAGGGCCCACTGAGTGACAGATGACGCACACAGGAGTCAGGAGTGGCACACAAGCCCAGAGGCCAATATTAATCTCCCACTGATTGATTTAGTGATTTTTTTCAGGTAGATTTTGGAACCCAAATCAAGCAATAAAATTAATAGGCTTTCTATGGCCAACAATTGGGGAGAGAGAGAGAGATGGCACACCCAGGAGTCAAGACTGGCACACAAGCAGAAGGGGCAATATGAATCTCCCACAGATTTTTTTTTTTTTTTTTTTTTTCAGGGAGACTTGAGAGAAAAAAAAATACAAAAAAAATGATTTTTTTCAGGAATAATTTAGAAACCAAAGAAAATAAAATGATTGTTTCAGGGAGAATTTAGAAAACAAATAAAACAAAAAATAGGCTTTCTAGGGCCCACTGAGTGACAGATGACGCACACAGGAGTCAGGAGTGGCACACAAGCCCAGAGGCCAATATTAATCTCCCACTGATTGATTTAGTGATTTTTTTCAGGTAGATTTTGGAACCCAAATCAAGCAAAAAAATTAATAGGCTTTCTATGGCCCACTATTTGTGAGAGAGATGGCACGCTCAGGACTGGCACACAAGCCCAGAGGCCAATATTAATCTCCCTTTTTTTTTTTTTTCCAGGGAAAATTTATAAACCCAATAAAAAAAATAATAATAAATAGGCTTTCTATGGCCCACTATCTGAGAGAGAGAGATGGCACGCTTAGGACTGGCACACAAGCCCAAAGCCCAATATTAATCTCCCACTGATTGATTTAATGATTTTTTCAGGTAGAATTTAGAACCCAAATCAAGCAAAAAAATTAATAGGCTTTCTATGGCCCACTGAGTGAGAGATGGCACACACAGGAGTAAGGAGTGGCACACAAGCCCTGAGGCCAATATTTTTCTCCCACTGATTGATTGATTGATTTTTTCAGGTAGAATTGGGAACCCAAATCAACCCAAAAAATAAATAGGCTTTCTATGGCCCACTATTTGTGAGAGAGATGGCACGCTCAGGACTGGCACACAAGCCCAGAGGCCAATATTAATCTCCCACTTTTTTTTTTTTCCAGGGAAAATTTATAAACCCAATAAAAAAAATAATAATAAATAGGCTTTCTATGGCCCACTATCTGAGAGAGAGAGATGGCACGCTTAGGACTGGCACACAAGCCCAAAGGCCAATATTAATCTCCCACTGATTGATTGATTGATTTTTTCAGGTAGAATTATGAACCCAAATCAACCAAAAAAATAAATAGGCTTTCTATGGCCCACTATTTGTGAGAGAGATGGCACGCTCAGGACTGGCACACAAGCCCAGAGGCCAATATTAACCCCTTTACCCCCAAGGGTGGTTTGCACGTTAATGACCGGGCCAATTTTTACAATTCTGACCACTGTCCCTTTATGAGGTTATAACTCTGGAACGCTTCAATGGATCCTGGTGATTCTGACATTGTTTTCTCGTGACATATTGTACTTCATGACAATGGTAAAAATTATTTGATAGTACCTGCGTTTATTTGTGAAAAAAACGGAAATTTGGCGAAAATTATGAAAATTTCGCAATTTTCCAACTTTGAATTTTTATGCAATTAAATCACAGAGATATGTCACACAAAATACTTAATAAATAACATTTCCCACATGTCTACTTTACATCAGCACAATTTTGTAAACAAAATTTTTTTTTGTTAGGGAGTTATAAGGGTTAAAAGTTGACCAGCAATTTCTCATTTCTACAACACCATTTTATTTTAGGGACCACATCTCATTTGAAGTCATTTTGAGGGGTCTATATGATAGAAAATACCCAAGTGTGACACCATTCTAAAAACTACACCCCTCAAGGTGCTCAAAACCATATTCAAGAAGTTTATTAACCCTTCTGGTGCTTCACAGGAATTTTTTGAATGTTTAAATAAAAATGAACATTTAACTTTTTTTCACAAAAAATTTAATTCAGCTCCAATTTGTTTTATTTTACCAAGGGTAACAGGAGAAAATGGACCCCAAACATTGTTGTACAATTTGTCCTGAGTATGCCAATACCCCACATGTGGGGGTAAACCACTGTTTGGGCGCATGGCAGAGCTCGGAAGCGAAGGAGTGCCATTTGACTTTCAATGCAAAATTGACTGGAATTGAGATGGGACGCCATGTTTCGTTTGGAGAGCCCCTGATGTGGCTAAACATTGAAACCCCCCCACAAGTGACACCATTTTGGAAAGTAGACCCCCTAAGGAACTTATCTAGAGGTGTGGTGAGCACTTTGACCCAACAAGTGCTTCACAGAAGTTTATAATGTAGAACCGTAAAAATAAAAAATCATATTTTTTCACAAAAATTATCTTTTCGCCCCCAATTTTTTATTTTCCCAAGGGTAAGAGAAGAAATTGGACCCCAAAAGTTGTTGTACAATTTGTCCTGAGTACGCTGATAGCCCATATGTGGGGGTAAACCACTGTTTGGGCGGATGGGAGAGCTCGGAAGGGAAGGAGCGCCGTTTGACTTTTCAATGCAAAATTGACAGGAATTGAGATGGGACCTCATGTTGCGTTTGAAGAGCCACTGATGTGCCTAAACATTGAAACCCCCCACAAGTGACACCATTTTGGAAAGTAGACCCCCTAAGGAACTTATTTAGAGGTGTGGTGAGCACTTTGACCCACCAAGTGCTTCACAGAAGTTTATAATGTAGAACCGTAAAAATAAAAAATCATATTTTTTCACAAAAATTATCTTTTTGCCCCCAATTTTTTATTTTCCCAAGGGTAAGAGAAGAAATTGGACCCCAAAAGTTGTTGTACAATTTGTCCTGAGTACGCTGATACCCCATATGTGGGGGTAAACCACTGTTTGGGTGGATGGGAGAGCTCGGAAGGGAAGGAGCGCCGTTTGACTTTTTAAAGCAAAATTGACAGGAATTGAGATGGGACGCCATGTTGCGTTTGAAGAGCCACTGATGTGCCTAAACATTGAAACCCCCCACAAATGACACCATTTTGGAAAGTAGACCCCCTAAGGAACTTATCTAGAGGTGTGGTGAGCACTTTGACCCACCAAGTGCTTCACAGAAGTTTATAATGCAGAGCCGTAAAAATAAAACAAAATTTTTTTCCCACAAAAATTATTTTTTTAGCCCCCAGTTTTGTATTTTCCTGAGGGTAACAGGAGAAATTGGACCCCAAAATTTGTTGCCCAATTTGTCCTGCGTGCGATGATACACCATATGTGGGGGGAACCACTGTTTGGGCACATGGGAGGGCTCAGAAGGGAAGGAGTGCCATTTGAATGCAGACTTAGATGGAATGGTCTGCAGGTGTCACATTGCGTTTGCAGAGCCCCTAATGTACCTAAACAGTAGAAACCCCCCACAAGTGACACCATTTTGGAAAGTAGACCCCCTTAGGAACTTATCTAGATGTGTGCTGAGCGCTTTGACCCACCAAGGGCTTCACAGAAGTTTATAATGGAGAGCCGTAAAAATAAAACAAAAATTTTTTCCCACAAAAATTATTTTTTAGCCCCCAGTTTTGTATTTTCCCGAGGGTAACAGGAGAAATTCGACCTCACAATTTGTTGTCCAATTAGTCCTGAGTGCGCTGATACCCCATATGTGGGGGGGAACCACTGTTTGGGCGCATGGGAGGGCTCGGAAGGGAAGGAGCTCCATTTGGAATGAGGACTTAGATGGAATGGTCTGCAGGTGTCACATTACATTTGCAGAGCCCCTAATGTACCTAAACAGTAGAAACCTCCCACAAGTGACACCATTTTGGAAACTAGACCCCCTAAGGAACTCATCTAGATGTGTTGTGATAGCTTTGAACCCCCAAGTGTTTCACTACAGTTTGTAACGCAGAGCCGTGAAAATTAAAAAAAAAAATCTTTCCCCCCAAAACTATTTTTTAGCCCCCAGTTTTGTATTTTCCCGAGGGTAAGAGGAGAAATTCGACCCCAAAAGTTGTTGTCCAATTTGTCCTGAGTACGCTGATACCCCGTATGTTGGGGGAAACCACCGTTTGAGCGCATGGCAGAGCTCGGAAGGGAAGGAGCGCCATTTGGAATGCAGACTTAGATGGAATGGTCTGCAGACGTCACATTGCGTTTGCAGAACCCCTAATGTACCTAAACAGTAGAAACCCCCCACAAGTGACCCCATATTGGAAACTAGATCCCCCAGGGAACTAATCTAGATGTGTTGTGAGAACTTTGAACCCCCAAGTGTTTCACTACAGTTTATAACGCAGAGCCGTGAAAATAAAAAATCTTTTTTTTCCCACAAAAAATATGTTTTAGCCCCGAGTTTTGTATTTTCCCAAGGGTAACAGGAGAAATTGGACCCCAAAAGTTGTTGTCCTATTTGTCCTGAGTACGCTGATACCCCATATGTTGGGGTAAACCCCTGTTTGGGCACACGGGAGAGCTCGGAAGGGAAGAAGCACTGTTTTACTTTTTCAACGCAGAATTGGCTGGAATTGAGATCGGACGCCATGTCGCGTTTGGAGAGCCCCTGATGTGCCTAAACAGTGGAAACCCCCCAATTATAACTGAAACCCTAATCCAAACACATCCCTAACCCTAATCCCAACAGTAACCCTAACCACACCTCTAACCCAGACACACCCCTAACCCTAATCCCAACCCTATTCCCAACCGTAAATGTAATCTAAACCCTAACTGTAACTTTAGCCCCAACCCAAACTGTAGCCCTAGCCCTAACCCTAGCCCTAACCCTAATCCTAACCCTAGCCCTAACCCTAGCCCTAACCCTAACCCTAACCCTAACCCTAGCCCTAACCCTAGCCCTAACCCTAGCCCTAACCCTAACCCTAACCCTAGCCCTAACCCTAACCCTAGCCCTAACCCTAACCCTAGCCCTAACCCTAGCCCTAACCCTAACCCTAGCCCTAGCCCTAACCCTAGCCCTAACCCTAGCCCTAGCCCTAACCCTAGCCCTAACTCTAACCCTAGCCCTAATGGGAAAATGGAAATAAATACATTTTTTAAATTTTTCCCTAACTAAGGGGGTGATGAAGGGGGGTTTGATTTACTTTTATAGTGGGTTTTTTAGCGGATTTTTATGATTGGCAGCCGTCACACACTGAAAGACGCTTTTTATTGCAAAAAATATTTTTTGCGTTACCACATTTTGAGAGCTATAATTTTTCTATATTTTGGTCCACAGAGTCATGTGAGGTCTTGTTTTTTGCGGGACGAGTTGATGTTTTTATTGGTAACATTTTCGGGCACGTGACATTTTTTGATCGCTTTTTATTCCGATTTTTGTGAGGCAGAATGACCAAAAACCAGCTATTCATGAAGTTCTTTTGGGGGAGGCGTTTATACCGTTCCGCGTTTGGTAAAATTGATGAAGCAGTTTTATTCTTCGGGTCAGTACGATTACAGCGATACCTCATTTATATCATTTTTTTATGTTTTGGCGCTTTTATACGATAAAAACTATTTTATAGAAAAAATAATTATTTTTGCATCACTTTATTCTCAGGACTATAACTTTTTTATTTTTTTGCTGATGATGCTGTATGGCAGCTCGTTTTTTGCGGGACAAGATGACGTTTTCAGCGGTACCATGGTTAGTTATATCTGTCTTTTTGATCGCGTGTTATTCCACTTTTTGTTCGGCGGTATGATAATAAAGCGTTGTTTTTTGCCTCGTTTTTTTTTTTTTTTTCTTACGGTGTTTACTGAAGGGGTTAACTAGTGGGCCAGTTTTATAGGTCGGGCCGTTACGGACGCGGCGATACTAAATATGTGTACTTTTATTGTTTTTTTTTTTTTTATTTAGATAAAGAAATGTATTTATGGGAATAATATTTTTTTTTTTTTTTCATTATTTTGGAATATTTTTTTTAATTTTTTTTACACATTTGAAATTTTTTTTTTTACTTTTTTACTTTGTCCCGGGGGGGGACATCACAGATCAGTGATCTGACAGTTTGCACAGCACTCTGTCAGATCACTGATCTGACATGCAGCGCTGCAGCCTTCACAGTGCCTGCTCTGAGCAGGCTCTGTGAAGCCACCTCCCTCCCTGCAGGACCCGGATCCGCGGCCATCTTGGATCCGGGGCTGGAGGGAGCAGGGAGGGAGGTGAGACCCTCGCAGCAACGCGATCACATCGCGTTGCTGCGGGGGGCTCAGGGAAGCCCGCAGGGAGCCCCCTCCCTGCGCGGTGCTTCCCTGTACCGCCGACACATCGCGATCATCTTTGATCGCGGTGTGCCGGGGGTTAATATGCCGGGGGCGGTCCGTGACCGCTCCTGGCACATAGTGCCGGATGTCAGCTGCGATAAACAGCTGACACCCGGCCGCGATCGGCGGCGCTCCCCCCGTGAGCGCTGCCGATCGCATATGACGTACTATTGCGTCCTTGGGAAGTAAAGCCCACCCCACATGGACGCAATAGTACGTCTAATGGCAGAAAGGGGTTAATCTCCCACTTTTTTTTTTTTTCCAGGGAAAATTTATAAACCCAATAAAATAATAAAAAAATAGGCTTTCTATGGCCCACTATCTGAGAGAGAGAGAGATGGCACGCTTAGGACTGGCACACAAGCCCAAAGGCCAATATTAATCTCCCACTGATTGATTTATTGATTTTTTCAGGTAGAATTTAGAACCCAAATCAAGCAAAAAAATTAATAGGCTTTCTATGGCCTACTGAGTGAGAGATGGCACACACAGGAGTAAGGAGTGGCACACAAGCCCTGAGGCCAATATTTTTCTCCCACTGATTGATGTTGTGATTTTTTCTGGTAGATTTTGGAACCCAAATCAAGCAAAAAAATAAATAGGCTTTCTATGGCCCACTGAGTGAGAGATGACACAGCCAGAGATGGCACTCTAGCAGAAATGTCAATCTTAATCTCCCACAAAAAAAAAAAAAAAAGGAACTGTCCTTCAATTACTATCTCCCTGCAGTAATCTCAGCCAGGTATGGCAGGCAGCAATAAGGAGTGGACTGATGCACAAATTAAATAAAAAGTGTGGACAAACAAACAAGATAGCTGTGCAGAAAGGAAGGAACAAGAGGATTTGTGCTTTGAAAAAAGCAGTTGGTTTGCACAGCGGCGTACACACAGCAATGCAGCTATCAGGGAGCCTTCTAGGGCAGCCCAATGAGCTACAGCGCTGAGGAAAAAAAAAAAAAAAGGAGCTTCCACTGTCCCTGCACACCGAAGGTGGTGTTGGGCAGTGGAAATCGCTACAGCACAAGCGGTTTTGTGGTTAATGGACCCTGCCTAACGCTATCCCTGCTTCTGACGAAGCGGCAGCAACCTCTCCCTAAGCTCAGATCAGCAGCAGTAACATGGCGGTCGGCGGGAACTCCCCTTTATAGCCCCTGTGACGCCGCAGACAGCAAGCCAATCACTGCAATGCCCTTCTCTAAGATGGTGGGGACCAGGACCTATGTCATCACGCTGCCCACACTCTGCGTTTACCTTCATTGGCTGAGAAATGGCGCTTTTCGCGTCATTGAAACGCGACTTTGGCGTGAAAGTCGCGTACCGCATGGCCGACCACGCACAGGGGTCGGATCGGGTTTCATGAAACTCGACTTCGCCAAAAGTCGGCGACTTTTGAAAATGTTCGACCCGTTTCGCTCAACCCTACTCAAGACCATTCCAAAACATTTTAGAATTTACCATGACTCGGATGCATCACTACTACGAGTCATTGGGATCGATGCAATTAAATCAACTATTAGAGGTGGTAAGGTAAGTATACCATTGGCAAGATTGGAATCTAAATGGATTTGGACCCTCAAAACAGTTTCTCCTCTAGGCTTAAATGAAAATTTTGGCTTTGCCTCTTGTTTGTGAACTTTTTTTCTTAATGTACCGGTATGGTTCTTTTAATATTTTTATATATAATGCTTTTAATGTGCAGTTTTTCTTTTATGTCTTACATATATTTTTTTATATTATATATGCAAATCTTGGTGGCCTTTTATAATATTGGTAAATATTTTTCTTTTAATATAAAAATTTCTCTCGTTTTATATTTTATTATATTTACTCTGTGGCCATTTTCTTTATATATAGCATTTTTTTTATATTGTGTGCCTTATTCTAATTTTTCTCTTTTTCAATTATTCAGTTTACCCTTGAAATGGTCTTTTCTTCCCTGTATATGGAATGATGTGGGAATACCCCTGATGGATGGATATTATTACTTGTAACTTCTCAGCGATATAAGAAGATATTCCAACATATCACATGTATATCCCATTTGGTGGATTTCTATGGACTATATGTAATTTTGCCCTATGTTATATATGTATTATGATTTGTTAGTTGATATTTTGTTCTTTATATACATGTGTATGGATATGTACATATATATGTATGCACATTTATCTATTATAATATTTTATTATCATTATTTTTTCATATAATAATTTGTTCACATCACTCCAAGATTAATTTTTATATATATATATATATATATATATATATATATCTTTTTTATGTATATGTATATTTATTTTTTCATTCATTACTTACTTTTTATTTTTTATTTATTATTATTTTTTTCTTCTCTTCTTTTTTATTATTTTTGTCTTATTTTTTTATTATCCTTATTATTTTGGATCATATATATTTTTTTACATATTATTACTATTTACTATTTTTTATTTATTATTTATATATTATAATTTCACATTTTTTCAAAATTTTTTCATTATTTTTTCTTATATTTTCATTTTTTGTTTTATTATTATTATTATTTTTTCATTGACTGTTTTCTTATCATTTATCCCATGTATTATTTTCATTTTCTAGTATTTATTTGTGCATTTATTTCTTTATTAATTTTCATTATTCCTTATTTATATTATTATTTTTATATCATCATTATTTTCTATTCCCCTTACTACTATCATCATTATATTCCTGGCACATTTCCCATTTTTTACACTGCACGCACAATGCTTCACATTCACATTATCTTTTATTTGCACACATGATTAGCTCTTCTGATCGCCCATCTGAGGTATGCTGTGGCGGTGCGCATGCGTGGTCTGCGTCCTGGATAGCGGCCATCCCGCGTCTGTGTTTCCATGGCTGCAGCTCCTCTGCTGCCGGGTGATGTGACGCGGGCTCTGTTCGCTTCCGGGTCCTCCTGACTGCGCATGCGCCGCTGGCGCTCCTGCATCTTCTCATCGGCGTTCATCTCGAGGGTATATAAACCGTCCGGTCCTGCTTGTACATCACCCCCTGACGAAGGATTAACTCCGAAACGCGCGTCTGGGTGCGCTGTACTTGTGGGACGGACATCATCAGCCATCAGGTAGTTTTATTGTTGCCCTATGGTATGCATGGCTTGTCATTTTGAGGACCGCGGTGTATTCTTCCTATTGTAGGCCCACAGCTTTTCAATATATAGTCTCTCTTAGTCTCATATTTCCCCACTTATATACTTTTCTTCCCACATGTATTATATATTATATGTATGAGTATGACTTAGACAGATAGATTTAACCCCCACACGTCTGGTTATAATACTGCCCTCTATTTTTTTGGCAGTTATACAAGCACGGTTGCACTTTAAATATACACATAGTGTTGGTCTTGTTATTATTTAGCACATATAGCACCTTGCACTTTATTCAATTATTAATTATTTTTGAGGTACTATTATATATATTTATATACATACATAATTTCTCTTTTTTACATTTTTTATGTGGAAATATAGTAGTTTTTTTTACACCCTGTGTCCATATATTGATTGATATGTATGATTGTCCGTCCTGAGATTTATTATAATTTTTCAAGTACAGGCACATGTGATAAGTGCCATTTTGCCAAAAATTCGAATAAAGGCTCTTTTAATTAATATCATATGCTTTACTGTGTCTTTTATATATTCTTTTATATATTGATTATTCCATATCCAGATTTGCTTGTTGTCGTTTTCCCCTCCTTAAAATGAAGAGTCATCAGTGATGTTTGTTTCAGGGGCTGTTCTGTCCCTGTTCTGACTCCTGTGTGCTGTCCCCTGTCTGCTGACCCTTCTGTCCAGTGTGCTTGTGTGCTGTCCCGTCTCCTGTGTGCTGTCCTCTGTTTCCTGTGTGATTTCCCCTCTGTCCAGTGTGCTTGTGTGCTGTCCCATCTCCTGTGTGCTGACATCTGTCTCCTGTGTGCTTTCCCCTCTGTCCAGTGTGCTGTCCCCTGTCTTCTGAGCTCTGTCGCATGTCTCCTTCACGCTTTCACAGGCATGATGTGCTCTCTGCACAGTGTTCTCTCTATTGTCGGGTTCGATGAATAGTAATAAGCCATCAGCAGAGAAGTGTTACAATACCCAGCAGAGACCAGTGACCTCACCTCCGTGGATGGCGCTAGTCTCCTGCTCACCAGGTATTCCAACACCTCTCTGCTGTCGGCTTATTATTATTGATCTACTGTAAGCTGACAACAGAGCGGATACTGTGGACAGGAACAGCACACAGGAAACCGGTCACAGCACGCAGCGGACAGAGAACAGCACAGGGGCCAGCCCCTGAAATAATCATCACTGATTCTTTTCAGGGAGGGTGCAGAAGCTCTGACATTGACTTCTTTTGGAAAAACTGCAAATCTAGCATTCTTTTTACTTTTTCTTTGAACCCATGTGACATCCAGTAAAAATTGCATAAATTATATTTTATTCTCATTCTGTGGGTCAGTACAGTAAGAGGCAATATGTTTATGCAGAACTGTTAAATAGTATTTCACAATTTCTTCTATGTTTTCACTTACAGTACGTCACAGTTTAAATGTTAAAGATCCTATAACTACTTTTAACATTTTACAAGGTTGACCCAAGTAAACACAAAATGAAGTTTTTAAATGATGATTTAATTTAATGAAGTAAAAATGCTGATCATTCTTACCTGAAATTATGTGAAAAAGTAATTGCACTCACACAATGTTTTTTCAGGCGCATTCTGCTCTGAAAACCACCTGAAAAAGTGCTAACTAAACTGTAAAATAGACATGCATTGCTATGTAAAAACAACTAGCTGTTCTAACATTCAGGCTTTCGAGAGTTTTCAGGTTTCCAAAGACGGTAAGCTAACCAATCTTTTAAGTTTTCTGCTCTGAAGATGCGATATGCTTCATAATTCAAGTCAGTAGGAAGGATCAAAAGATGCTTGGAAAATGCAGAGGAATCTTTTTAAATTTTAAAGAACGCTAGCGGTTTCTTCATTGTTGGATAGAGTTAAGGAAAATGACTGGAAAACACCAGAAAACAGACGCCCAAAACATGCTGGGAAAATGCTTAACAAACTCAGCTGGTCACAAATGTCATGAAGGCGCTCAGGAAACAACCAAGAGATGCTAAAAGAAGATGCTTCGGCGTTACAAAATGCCAGGCAAAAGCAGTGTTTCCACCTGAAAAAGAGCAGAAATTTAAAATGTCAAAATCGCTTCAATTGAACCAGTCTGGCAATGTGAAGTAGGCCAAAAGGGAGCAGAACACGATGCCACATTCTAAGAAGATTAACGTACAAGTGCCAGATAAAGTCATTTAAATCTACCAGTCTGTGAAGGGATTCCACTCTGGAAATGGTTACTAAGTCATTGGTAGTGTAAAAGCCATTATCCGCAAATGGAGAAAACTGGTCACAAAGGTGAACATGCTCGGGAGTGACTAGAATGCCAAAATTCACCAAGAATCATACAATGCAACTGGGCGCTTGTAGGCCAATCTGAGGCGGAACTGGCTGCACATATGGGGTGTTCAATCCTGAATCTTATGTATCACAACTTGAAAGCTGTATGTTGAAGAACGATTCTTTAGGAAGTAATCATGAAAAAATGAGTGATCCTGTAATTACATGCAATAGTAACATCTGTGCTAGAAATCATTAACATAAATACAATATGAATAATTACTTGGTAGCAGGCAATATAATTCGCTTTATTACCATAGGCACAATACCTTAGAATTCATTAACATAAGATAAATTATCTCTATTTAGGATATTGCTTATTTGACACGCGTGTTGTGAACTATGGAAAAGGAAAAGGGTAAGATGGGGATATGGGACTAGTTCACTCCTTGTTTATTGTGGTTGTGTTGAACTATAGGATAGTTTCCTTTTACTTGATGTAACGTTCACAATCCATATAGCTGTGAGGGTATTGATTGAGCACTGAGCACTTTACTGTAGCCCTGTGGCAGCATCCTTTTTGTGTTACTAGGTCTTATGACCCCCAATATATCAATTCCCCCCCCCCCCAGTTTTCCTATGTCCGTGGTGCAACATTGTTTTTACTGCACCCATTCTCTATACTCAAATGTTTCTGTTTCTAATCTGTTAATATATCTGGATATTTTGTTTGTTGTATATTTTAGTGTTGCTTACGATTGCACCAATAAACATACAATTTTATATGGAACTATATATATTTTTTGAGTCTATATACTTCATGTCCTTTGGTTAGTTAGATTTGAGGAAGTATCTCAGGGTATTTACCCTATCAGTCTTGTGTTGTCCAGACGTGACTGTATTTTACTGTAATGGTATCTGTATCTGAGGTTTTGTTTCTAATCACAGAGAGTGATTGCAGACATTTCGTTTTAGACTGGACATCCCCTTTAAGTGAAAATGAAATATCCCAGCTGCATAATGTAACACAATGACATGAATTGAAGTTAGTCGGACCCAATGCGAAGTTCCCAAAACAATCGGATCAATTAGATATGCTAAAGCTGTGGAGGACCTATGAGATACCAGAGTCAAGAAGAGCCTGCAACTTTTGCACACCCATTTCTTATACCACTGAGTGTCACCATAACTTGTGAACCTTAAGTTGGCCATTCAGTTAATATATCTGTCAGACCAAATCCCCTATAGACATGAATGCTCATCATGGCCAAGTATTCATATATTGTCAATGACAGAAGGGAAAGAGCCACTACTAGACTCCTCTGAAAATGAAAGACTTTCGTAGTAAAATTTCAACTGGCAAATTAATATAACAGATGATGTAGAGAAAGTCCGGAGTCCCCAATGTTCATCAGATGTGTATTGGAGCCTATAATGGGGCGTAAATGCTTACGCAAAAATATTAATTATGAAAGGGGGACTTTCTACACTTCTATTGAGGTCTGATATTAACTATTAATGCCAAATTTGACTATTAAAAATTAATATACAACTAAGTGATGCCGTAACGTTAACTCCTCTTTATACTAAGAAAAAAACGTGCATGAATAAAGAATATTCACTACACACAAGTGTACAGTCTATAACATACATATAAATTTATACCCAAGGTGACGACTATATATATATATATATATATATATATATATATATATATATATATATATCTATAATATAACGCTGGGAGCGTCACTCTGTCCGAAGCCTTTATAGACTGCACAAGCTCTTAATGCGCGCCGGCGCCGCCCTCTGACTCAGCCACAGCCAGAGGAGCCGGAAGATGGTGCGCAGCGGTGGAACGGGACAGGCAGGTGAGTATAGCAAGTGCTGGGGGGCCTGAGCTGGCGGTGATACCGGCACCTGACCCCCACAGCGCGCCGGTGTCCCCGCCTGCTCAGGCCCCCAGCACTCGGCGCCCAGCGACCATAGGTGAGTGTGGTATTTTTTTTTTTTTTATATATGGCAGAAGCATATGGGGCATACACTATGGAGCATCTTATGGGGGGCATATAATACAATGGAGCATCTTATGGGGGGGCATATAATACAATGGAGCATCTTATGAGGGGCATATAATACAATGGAGCATCTTATGGGGGGCATATAATACAATGGAGCATCTTATGGGGCCATAAACCTTTATGGAGTAGTGTACGGGGGCATACACACTGGAGCGTCTTATGGGGGTCATAAACCTTTATGGAGCAGTGTACGGGGCATACACACTGGAGCATCTTATGGGGGCCATAAACCTTTATGGAGCAGTGTACGGAGGCATACACTATGAAGCATCTTATGGGGGCCATAAACCTTTATGGAGCAGTGTACGGGGGGCATACACTATGGAGCATCTTATGGGGGCCATAAACCATAATGGAGCAGTGTACGGGGCATATACTATGGAGCATATTATGGGGGCCATAAACCTTTATGGAGCATCGTATGGGGCATATGGATGGGAGAAGCAAATTAAAGAATGGTGGCGCAGGATGGGAACAGCACATGACAGAACGGGGCGCAGGATGGGAGCAGCACATGACAGAATAGGGCAGCACATGACAGAATAGGGCAGCACATGACAGAACGGGGGCGCAGGATGGGAGCAGCACATGACAGAACGGGCGCAGGATGGGAGCAGCACATGACAGAACAGGGGCACAGGATGGGAGCAGCACATGACAGAATAGGGCAGCACATGACAGAACGGGGGTGCAGGATGGAAGCAGCACATGACAGAACGGGCGCAGGATGGGAGCAGCACATGACAGAACAGGGGCACAGGATGGGAGCAGCACATGACAGAACGGGGGCACAGGATGGGAGCAGCACATGACAGGATAGGGGTGCAGGATGGGAGCAGCAAATGACAGAATGGAGGCGCAGGATGGGTGCAGAACATGTCAGAATGGAGGCGCAGGATGGGTGCAGCACATGTCAGAATGGGGGCGCAGGATGGGAGCAGCACATGTCACAATGGGGGCGCAGGATGGGAGCAGCACATGACAGAATGGGGGCGCAGGATGGGTGCAACACATGACAGAATGGGGGCGCAGGATGGGTGCAACACATTACAGAATGGGGGCGCAAGATGGGTGCAACACATGGCAGGATGGGGGCGCAGGATGGAGCAGCACATGTCAGAATGGGGGTGCAGGATTGGAGCAGCACATGTCAGAATGGGGGTGCAGGATGGGTGAAGCACATGACAGGATGGGGACGCAGGATGGAGCAGCTCATGACAGGATGGGGACGCAGGATGGAGCAGCACATACCAGGATGGAGACCATATACCAATATAGATGCTCGCCACCCGGGCGTAGAACGGGTTCAATAGCTAGTATATATATATATTGTGAGGTGCCAAGGGGAGAAGTACTAGAAAACAGATATGTTTCTCCCCGTTTCATTTCATATGTATCACGGTATTGATTGTGAAGCTGTTTATTTCTCTGTAATCCGGTCCTGGTTTCTTTAGTGATCAGCCTGAAAGCTCTGGTGCTTCCCTTCCACACATATGATCCAGCTTTTGCTTCAGCTGATATAATCAAGGAACTGCTGGGATCTCAGTCTCTCATCTGCTGGTCTGGGAGCTGACACAGTAAGGTTGCACAAATTTCTTTCTTGTTGTATAGGTTTATTTTGCAGTTAGTATCTTGTTGTTAGTTAGTGGCCAGACGGCCTTAGACATTTTATTTCATGTTTGGCACGTGTAACATTGTACGGCAAATGTGTACAATAAATACACCTGACACATACCTGTGTGGAACTCGCTAGCCTGCTATTGTTCGTTGTGACTCCATAGCCACCTGCTTGGGCCAAAGCAGAGATCCCTGATGAGCTATATTCCCACAAATGGTTTTGAGAATGCGGGCATAGTGCCTGTTGGACTGTGACTGCAGATAAAGTGCTCTGTGTATGTCCTGGCTTAAAGCTCATGTGCTTTTGAAGAGCCAAGAGTCCAGTAATATGGAGGAACTAGTGAAACAGTTATTGCAGGCAAATGTGCAACAACAGCAGACCAATACTTACTTCCAGCAAGCCCTGGACCAGCAAAACCAGATTCAGCAAGAGCAGTTGAATGCAATAAAGCAGGCTTTGATTCGGCAGCCCCGAGATGAGAGGGATCATGCACAAAGTGTTGCTGGTGCACGGAAAGCCGTACAAAAAACCCTGCTTAAAATGACTGCTGACGATGATGTAGAAGCGTATCTCACCGTATTTGAACGTATTGCAGAACGTGAGCATTTACCGGTGGACACGTGGGCTGAAGTGGTTGCGCCATTTCTGAGTGGAGATCCACAAAAGGCCTATTACGATTTAAGTGGAGTGGATGCTATGGACTATACCAAATTAAAAAGCGAAATCCTGGCAAGGCTGGGAGTAAACACATATGTACGAGCACAGAGGGTACATTTATGGACTTTTATGGAAGATCAGCCAGCCCGCTCACAAATGCATGATCTTATCCATCTAGTAAAAAAATGGCTGCAACCAGAGATTTTGACATCTGCAGAGATGGTGGAACGTGTTGTTCTAGACAAGTACCTGCGGTCCTTGCCCCCTAAGTTACAGAGGTGGGTTGGACAAGGTGACCCATATACAGCCGACCAGTTGGTGAATATGGTTGAACGCTACAATGCTTCCGAAAGCCTACTCCAAGGGACGTTATCACCTCGCTGGGCTCCCAAGAAATCGCCAGAAAATACTGCGAGACCTACTTCATCTTCAAAAGAAGAGAATGTTGCAATAAAGGGTAGCAGACCCACAAAGAACTATGGAGGCGGTACAGTCTCACAGCAATTCAGCAGACCCTATCAGGCGTCTCCGGCGAGGAAGCAAGGACCTATACAATGTTGGCGATGTCGCGGGCTTGGCCATGTAGCAGCTAACTGCCCAATGACTACAGAGCCAATGGACTGTAACGCTATGAGACGCCTTTCGTTATATGTACAGTCAGTCTGTGTTGCAGAGGTCCTCACAGGAAATGAACGACACGTGTGTTGCCTCGAGGTCGACGGCCATAGTGTGAATGCCGTCTTGGATTCCGGCAGTCAAGTAACTCTGGTACATGCCAGTTTGGTGGACCCTAGAGCCCTAACGAACTCAACCCTGGGCATTAGTTGCATCCATGGCGATATAAAAAACTACCCCACTGCCTGGGTCACCCTTGCCACGCCAGTAGAAACCAAAAGACATCAAGCGGCAGTCCTAAAGTCTATGGGACATGATGTAATATTGGGGAGAGACTTTCCCTTATTTTGGGACTTGTGGAACCTTAAAAATGGCATGAGCACTCTAGTTGAGGAGGGTGCCGTGTGGCTAACCCCTGAGCTATTGCAGCAAGAGGGGGGGGAGTCCATCTCAGAGGTAACTCCAGAATCTGTAGACTCACCTCTGGCCGTATATGCAGGCGATGCAAGTGAACTAGAGGAGGCTATAGAAATGCCAGGTCTTGAGGTGGCCCGTGGTAAGTTCGGGACCGCTCAACACCAGGACCCTACTCTGGCAAGGGCATGGGAAAATGTAAAGGTCTCTGAGGGAAGACCATTGTACCCAGGGGCTCAAAATGAGTTCCCACACCTAGCTGTGCAACAGGGTATGCTGTATCATATAGACAAAGTGCGGGGGGTGGCGGTAGAGCAACTAGTGGTGCCCAAGTCCTTTCGCCAGGTAGTTTTGGAACTGGCACATAAACATCCCTTGGGGGGACACCTGGCCGGAGAAAAAACAAAACACCGTATTCTGCAGCGTTTCTTTTGGCCGGTTCTAGGGGGGGACGTGACCCGGTATTGTCAGTCCTGTCCTACGTGTCAATTGACCACACCTATGTCACATTTTAGAAGCCCCCTTGTGCCCTTACCAATAATAGAGGTGCCCTTCGAGAGGATAGCAATGGATATAGTGGGTCCATTAGTTAAATCTGCCAGGGGACATCAGTACATTTTGGTAGTACTAGATTATGCCACTCGTTACCCTGAAGCAGTGCCTCTGCGGAATGCCAATGCGAAAGCAATTTCAAAGGAGCTTGTTAATATGTTTTCTCGCACCGGCATTCCGAAAGAAATACTAACAGATCAGGGAACCCCCTTTATGTCTCGAATACTTAAGGACTTGTGTAAGCTACTAAAAATCTCCCACTTGCGTACTTCAGTATATCACCCTCAGACTGACGGGTTGGTGGAGCGATTTAATAAAACCCTGAAGGGAATGTTGAAAAGGGTGGTAGATAAGGACGGGAGGGATTGGGATGCTCTCCTACCATATCTCCTGTTCGCTATACGGGAAGTACCCCAATCCTCCACAGGCTTTTCGCCTTTTGAGTTAGTTTACGGGCGATGTCCTAGAGGCCTGTTAGATATTGCTAAAGAGACTTGGGAACAAGAGGTGACTCCTTATCGCAGTGTAATTGAACACGTAATGCTTATGCAAGATAGAATTGAGGCGGTCATGCCAATAGTTAAAGAATGTTTAGAACGTGCGCAACAGGCCCAAAGCACGGTATATAACCGAGCGGCTAAAACACGAGTCTTTCAACCCGGAGACAGGGTGTTAGTATTAGTACCCACTGTAGAAAATAAATTTCTTGCGAAGTGGCAGGGCCCATACGAGGTGTTGGAGAGAATAGGTGAAGTGAATTATAAGATATATCAACCAGACAAGAGGAAAACCGAACAAATCTACCACATAAACTTGCTTAAGGCCTGGCGGGATAGGGAGAGTCTAATGACAAAAGCCACCCTTAATGATGGACCTCGTAGGGCACCCCCATCTGTGGTAAATGACCCCCAGGTAGCATTGCCAGAGGTGGGTATTGCAGAGACACTATCCGAAAGTCAGAAACGAGAGACTAAGGAATTTATACAGAAAAACGCAGAGGTTTTTTCAGAGCTTCCTGGTCGTACTCACTTAATTAAACAGGACATTGTTACTGATCCACAGGTCCGTGTACGACTAAAACCATATCGAATTCCGGAGGCTCGGAGACAAGCCATTGCCCAGGAAGTCGAGAAAATGTTAGAACTTGGAGTCATTGAAGAGTCCCGGAGTGATTGGGCTAGCCCAATCATGCTAGTGCCCAAACCCGATGGGACTATTAGGTTTTGTAATGATTTTCGGAAATTAAATGAGGTATCAAAATTCGATGCCTACCCGATGCCGAGAGTTGATGAACTTATAGAGAGACTGGGTTCGGCCAGGTACATATCTACTATCGACTTAACAAAAGGTTATTGGCAGATTCCCCTCACGGATTCAGCCAAAGAGAAAACGGCCTTTGTAACGCCCCAGGGACTGTTCCAGTACCGTGATATGCCATTTGGGTTGCATGGTGCTGCAGCCACCTTCCAACGTCTAATAGATATTGTCCTTAAACCCCACGTCCGGTATGCGTCCGCATACTTGGACGATATCATTGTCTTTAGTGATGACTGGGACACACATTTGTCAAAAGTACAAGCCATCTTAGACTCGATAAAAACTGCAGGGTTAACTGCCAATCCTAAGAAATGTACCTTGGGATTGGAAGAGGCTCGCTATCTGGGATATAGCATAGGGCGAGGAGTTGTAAAGCCACAGACCAATAAAGTGGACGCTATTCAGAATTGGCCACGACCGGTCAACAAAAAACAGGTCGGAGCCTTTTTAGGGATCGTTGGCTATTATAGGCGCTTCATTAAAAATTTTGCCACCATCGCGGCCCCTCTCACAGAGCTTACCAAGGGCTCAAAATCTATCACAATAAAGTGGAACGCAGAAGCAGAGAAGGCCTTTCAGTATTTGAAAACGGTCCTCTGTGACCAACCAGTGTTGGTTGCCCCTGACTTTAAACGGGAGTTTATTGTCCAAACGGACGCCTCTGGTGTCGGCCTCGGTGCAGTGTTGTCACAGGAAGTGAATGGCGAGGAACACCCAGTAAGCTATCTGAGTAGGAAGCTTACCAGGGCAGAAAAGAATTATAGCGTGGTTGAGCGCGAAGCCCTGGCTGTGAAATGGGCCCTATTCACCTTACGCTATTATTTACTAGGTCGCCAATTTAGGCTAGTAACGGACCATTCACCCCTAACATGGATGTCCCGCGCAAAAGAGGGCAATGCGAGGGTGACACGCTGGTTCTTGGCATTACAACCTTTTAACTTTTCCGTTGAGCACAGGGCAGGCGCAGCGCACGGGAATGCAGATGCGTTATCCAGAACACACTGCTTAGTGACTCATCGTGTCCGACCCTACAGGCTCGAACAAAGGAAGGGGGTATGTGAGGTGCCAAGGGGAGAAGTACTAGAAAACAGATATGTTTCTCCCCGTTTCATTTCATATGTATCACGGTATTGATTGTGAAGCTGTTTATTTCTCTGTAATCCGGTCCTGGTTTCTTTAGTGATCAGCCTGAAAGCTCTGGTGCTTCCCTTCCACACATACGATCCAGCTTTTGCTTCAGCTGATATAATCAAGGAACTGCTGGGATCTCAGTCTCTCATCTGCTGGTCTGGGAGCTGACACAGTAAGGTTGCACAAACTTCTTTCTTGTTGTATAGGTTTATTTTGCAGTTAGTATCTTGTTGTTAGTTAGTGGCCAGACGGCCTTAGACATTTTATTTCATGTTTGGCACGTGTAACATTGTACGGCAAATGTATACAATAAATACACCTGACACATACCTGTGTGGAACTCGCTAGCCTGCTATTGTTCGTTGTGACTCCATAGCCACCTGCTTGGGCCAAAGCAGAGATCCCTGATGAGCTATATTCCCACAATATATATACAGTATATATATATGTTAGGAGTCGAGTTTCCTCTGCTGCACAGGGGGAATCTCGATCCGTGTCTGCTGCGGTCTCCCATTCGGTATCGGCCGCAGTGGGCTCTGCTCAGTGGAGACGTCGCTCCCAGCGTCTCGCTGGGGCTGATTCGGTGCATAGGGTCACTACTGCCTTTTCTGGCTTTCCTATGGTACCCTGCACTGATCTGCGGCGAGCGAGCCTCTCTGGGACTAAGTCCTTGTTTACTCACACTGAGCATGCCCAGGGCAGGGTCTCCAATTGGAGGTCGAGGACCACATGTTCGGTCACATGCTCAGGTGCTGCAGTACATTCCATTGGTCCTTCTGGAAGGTCCTGAAAGGACAAAACATGCTCAGGTACTGCAGCACTTTCCATTGGTCCTTCTGGAAGATCCTGAAAGGGCAAAAACTTCAGTAGCAGCTTCCTGTGCTGCAACTATATAAACTGCGCATGACCGCACGGCCATGCGCTAGTATCGTCTTATGCTATATGCTTTGCGCCAATGTGGTCATGTGTTTGAATGTGTTCAGGGACCCGGCTGAAATAAGCCCCTAGAATGCTGGCACCTCCGGCGAGGAGATTGTGTTTAAGTGTGTTCAGGGACCCGGCTGAAATAAGCCCCTAGAATGCTGGCATCTCCGGCGAGGAGTTTTGTATGCATGCATGACCACTCACTGCTCACATCTGGGTAGTTGGCCTGTGCCTCTGTGAAAGTCTAACAGGGCACAGAGCTTTCCTCTCGCGGTTACTCTGTGAAGCTAACAGAGTTGGTATATACCGCCATATAGAGCCTCCATTATTTAGCAGCAGGTGCTTTCCTGCACAGTGGATCCCGGGTTGCGAACGCACTAATTCCATTTAATAAATTATATATTTGGTGCGTTCCGCCAACCCTAACATATATATATACGTATATATATATATATACACACACACACACAGTATATATACACGCACACAATGGTGTGAAAAAGTGTTTGACCTTTTCCTGATTTCCCATTCTTTTATTCTTTTGCATGTTTGGTGACAAACAATTTTAAATATTAGAAAAAGACAGCACAAAACCTATGGGGTCGTACTTGCACACTAGAGTCCCAAGTAGGGAACTGATGGTTTTCGAATCATTTCTAACACAGCATAAACAGCCAAGAGGAATCCTGGCATACAGGTCCTTCTCAAAAAATTAGCATATAGTGTTAAATTTCATTATTTACCATAATGTAATGATTACAATTAAACTTTCATATATTATAGATTCATTATCCACCAACTGAAATTTGTCAGGTCTTTTATTGTTTTAATACTGATGATTTTGGCATACAACTCCTGATAACCCAAAAAACCTGTCTCAATAAATTAGCATATTTCACCCATCCAATCAAATAAAAGTGTTTTTTAATAACAAACAAAAAAACCATCAAATAATAATGTTCAGTTATGCGCTCAATACTTGGTCGGGAATCCTTTGGCAGAAATGACTGCTTCAATGCGGCGTGGCATGGAGGCAATCAGCCTGTGACACTGCTGAGATGTTATGGAGGCCCAGGATGCTTCAATAGCGGCCTTAAGCTCATCCAGAGTGTTGGGTCTTGCGTCTCTCAACTTTCTCTTCACAATATCCCACAGATTCTCTATGGGGTTCAGGTCAGGAGAGTTGGCAGGCCAATTGAGCACAGTAATACCATGGTCAGTAAACCATTTACCAGTGGTTTTGGCACTGTGAGCAGGTGCCAGGTCGTGCTGAAAAATGAAATCTTCATCTCCATAAAGCATTTCAGCCGATGGAAGCATGAAGTGCTCCAAAATCTCCTGATAGCTAGCTGCATTGACCCTGCTCTTGATGAAACACAGTGGACCAACACCAGCAGCTGACATGGCACCCCACACCATCACTGACTGTGGGTACTTGACACTGGACTTCAGGCATTTTGGCATTTCCTTCTCCCCAGTCTTCCTCCAGACTCTGGCACCTTGATTTCCGAATGACATGCAAAATTTGCTTTCATCAGAAAAAAGTACTTGGGACCACTTAGCAACAGTCCAGTGCTGCTTCTCTGTAGCCCAGGTCAGGCGCCTCTGCCACTGTTTATGGTTCAAAAGTGGCTTTACCTGGGGAATGCGGCACCTGTAGCCCATTTCCTGCACACGCCTGCTTCCTCAGGTTCCCCAAGGTCTGGAATCGGTCCTTCTCCACAATCTTCCTCAGGGTCCGGTCTCCTCTTCTCGTTGTACAGCGTTTTCTGCCACATTGTTTCCTTCCAACAGACAACAACAACATTGAGGTGCCTTGATACAGCACTCTGGGAACAGCCTATTTGTTGAGAAATTTCTTTCTGGGTCTTACCCTCTTGCTTGAGGGTGTCAATGATGGCCTTCTTGACATCTGTCAGGTCGCTAGTCTTACCCATGATGGGGGTTTTGAGTAATGAACCAGGCAGGGAGTTTATAAAAGCCTCAGGTATCTTTTGCATGTGTTTAGAGTTAATTAGTTGATTCAGAATATTAGGGTAATAGGTCGTTTAGAGAACCTTTTCTTGATATGCTAATTTTTTGAGACAGGTTTTTTGGGTTATCAGGAGTTGTATGCCAAAATCATCAGTATTAAAACAATAAAAGACCTGACAAATTTCAGTTGGTGGATAAAGAATCTATAATATATAAAAGTTTAATTGTAATCATTACATTATGGTAAATAATGAAATTTAACACTATATGCTAATTTTTTGAGAAGGACCTGTAGTTTTAACAGATGCTCCTGACCGACTCAATCCCTGTTAAGAGAGCTTATATATCAGCATGGGAGAAAGAATTAGGTATTAAACTTCAGGATTGGGAGGTTAATTGTATATATAACAATTTGTTTGGCCCATCTAAGTGTGTGAGAGTTCAGGAAAACTCTTACAAGATTATTACAAGATGGTACATTACCCCAATCGCAACACATATGGTGCCCCAGCATTTTCCCAACCTGTTGGAGATGTACTGTGGACAAGGGGACGTTCCTACACATGTGGTGGTCGTGTGAAAAGATAAAGTTGTTCTGGAAGGATGTCCTGTAAATTATTACTAAAATATGCAGGCTTCCGAAAACCCCACAACCGAACCTTTTTTACATGAACTGGTCTGGTGAAGTACAAATCTCTACTGCTATTTTTAATTGCAGCAGCCAAGTTACTAATACCTCCAAATTGGCGCTCTAAGAACTGCCCTCGCTTCTCAGATTAGATACATAAAGTTGACCAACTCTATTATATAGAAGAAATAGTGGCATACGCGCATCTCTCGCAGGATAAATTTGGGAAAACTTGAGCACCATGGGTTTTATACGGAGAATCTGATGAATACCTGAAGTTGAAAAGTCAACAGACTTCCTCATAGATAGGCTGCTAAAACATTCAGAGAATGGACTGTTCTTACCTCATAATTTTGTGAGGCTACAAGTTATAGATGACACTTTTCCTGACAGTCTCTTGAGGACGATAAAAAATTAGATGTCAACACTATCGCCCTACCATTAGTTAGAGGATTCCTCTATCACCTCATCTCTTTTTTCTCCTCTTCCTTGCTCTACTTTAACCCTGCTATTGTAAGGTTTACAGGAATGTATGTACAGAAAGGTAACCCTTCTCAACAGAGGTGAGATAGATGATGGGATTACTTGGCTCTGGAGCAGTCGCCTGTATCTTCTGCGATAGAGAAGGGATCCACGAAATATGATATGCTAATTGCCATGTTCATTTAATATCTGTAATGATGATGTAAGATTGATTTTCTACTATTTTTCTGTATTAGTACATACAGTACAGACCAAAAGTTTGGACACACCTTCTCATTTAAAGATTTTTCTGTATTTTCGTGACTATGAAAATTTTACATTCACACTGAAGGCATCAAAACTATGAATTAACATTTGGGGAATTATATACTGAACAAAAAAGTGTGAAACAACTGAAATTATTTCTTATATTCTAGGTTCTTCAAAGTAGCCACCTTTTGCTTTGATGACTGCTTTACACACTCTTGGCATTCTCTTGATGAGCTTTAAGAGGTAGTCACCGGGAATGGTTTTCACTTCACAGGTGTGCCCTGCCAGGTTTAATAATTGGGATTTCTTGCCTTATAAATGTGGTTGGGACCATCAGTTGTCTTGTGCAGAAGTCTGGTGGATACATAGCTGATAGTCCTACTGAATAGACTGTTAGCTGCTTTTTTCTTGCCATAATACAAATTCTAAGTAAAGAAAAACGAGTGGCCATCATTACTTTAAGAAATGAAGGTCAGTAGTCTGAAAAATTGGGAAAACTTTGAAAGCGTCCCCAAGTGCAGTGGCAAAAACCATCAAGTGCTACAAAGAAACTGGCTCACAGGAGGACCGCCCCAGGAAAGGAAGACGAAGAGTAACCTCTGCTTCTGAGGATAAGTTTACCCGAGTCTCCAGCCTCAGAAATCGCAGGTTAACAACAGCTCAGATTAGAGACCAGGTCAATGCCACACAGAGTTCTAGCAGCATACACATCTCTACAACAACTGTTAAGAGGAGACTTTGTGCAGCAGGCCTTCAGGGTAAAATAGCTGCTAGGAAACCACTGCTAAGAACAGGCAACAAGCAGAAGAGACTTGTTTGAGCTAAAAAACACAAGGAATAGACATTAGACCAGTGGAAATCTGTGCTTTGGTCTGATGAGTCCAAATTTGATATCTTTGGTTCCAACCACCGTGTCTTTGTGTCATGCAGAAAAGGTGAATGGATGGACTCTACATGCCTGGTTCCCTCCGTGAAGCATGGAGGAGGTGGTGTGATGGTGTTGGGGTGATTTGATGGTGACACTGTTGGGGATTTATTCAAAATTGAAGGCATACTGAGCCAGCATGGCTACCACAGCATTTGCAGCAGCATGCAATTCCATCAGGTTTGCGTTTAGTCGGACTATCAGCTCTTTGACCAAGAAGGAGAGTGATGGGGTGCTACGCCAGATGACCTGGCCTCCACAGTCACCAGACCAGAACCCAATCGAGATGGTTTGGGGTGAGATGGACCGCAGAGTGAAGACAAAAGGGCATACAAGTGCTAAGCATCTCTGGGATCTCCTTCAAGATTGTTGGAAGACCATTCCCGGTGACTACCTCTTGAAGCTCATCAAGAGAATGCCAAGAGTGTGCAAAGCAGTCATCAAATCAAAAGGTGTCTACTTTGAAGAACCTAGAATATAAGACATAATTTCAGTTGTTTCATACTTTTTTGTTAAGTATATAATTCCACATGTGTTAATTCATTGTTTTGATGCCTTCAGTGTGAATGTACAATTTTCATAGTCATGGGTTAATGCAAGGGAATGCAGGGCCTAGTAAGTAATGGGTTTTAGTGTATCGATGATATGAGGATACTCAGCCAATGTGCCCATCATGGTGCCAAAATGGAATAAGAGAGAGCATGTGGCTAGCTCTGGGTTTTTTAACCCCTTCACGCCGCAGCCCTTTTTCGTTTTTGCGTTTTTGTTTTTCACTCCCCTTCTTCCCAGAACCATGACCTTTTTATTTTTCTATCAATATGGCCATGTGAGGACTTGTTTTTGCAGGATAAGTTGTATTTTTGAATGACACTACTGATTTTGCCATATTGTGTACCGGAAAGCGGTGGAATTGCAAACAATGAGAAATTCCACAACTGTTTTTTGATATTTTTTTTTTTGCCATGTTCACCAAATGCTAAGGCCACATTCACACGTTGCGTCCTGTCCTGCGGGTTCTCCCTCAGTGGATTTGATAAATCTGCAGGGCAAACCCGCTGCGGTTATCCCTGCAGATTTATCGCGGTTTGTCCTGCGGGTTCCGCTGCGGGATTTTACCCCTACTATTGATGCTGCATATGCAGCAATGTGCAGTATCAATAGTAATGTTAAAAATAATAAAATAATAATATACTCACCCTCTGACGTCCCGATCTCCTCGGCGCTGCAGGCGGCGGTCCGGTTCCAAAGATGCTGTGCGACCAGGACCTTCGTGACGTCACAGTCATGTGACCGCGACGTCACCGCAGGTCCTGGTCGCATAGCAAACCTGAGACCGGACGGCCGCGTGCAGCGCTGAGACTTCAGAGGTGACTATATCATGATTTTTTTATTTTAATTCTTTTTTTTTACTCAAATATGGTTCCCGGGGCCTGGAGGAGACTCTCCTCTCCTCCACCCCGGGTATAACCCGCACATTATTCGCTTACTTCCTGCATGGTGTGCACAGCCCTATGCGGGATGTAAGCGGATCAATGCATTTCTATGGGTGCAGAATCGCTGTGATTCTGCACAAAGAAGTGACATGGTCCTTCTTTTTTTCCGCAGCAATTCAGCGCGGTTTTTTTCGGGATTTTCCGCAATGTGGGCACAGCGGTTTTTGTTTTCCATAGGGTAACATTGTACTGTACCCTGCATGGAAAACAGCTGCGGACCGCAGCGGCAAAATCGCGGCGGTTCCGCAGTAAAAACCGCATAGTGTGAACATACCCTAAAACTGACCTACCATTATGACTTTCCAGGTCATTGTGAGTTTGTAGACACCAAACATCTATAGGCTCTTTTTTATTTAAGTGGTGGAAAAAAAATCCAAAGTTTGTTAAAAAAAATGGTGTCATTTTACAAGACCCGTATCATGTCCTTTTTTCGTAATCTGGGGTCAGGCTTATTTTTTGCATGCCGAGCTGACGTTTTCAATTATACCATTTTGGTATGGATACCATCTTGTTGCATTTTAATGCAATGTTGTGCCGACCAAAAAATATCAATAAACACCCTCAAAAAATATAACATAAATGTACGTAACTCTAGGACTCTATATTGGAAAACTCATGATTGAAAAAAGAGTATAAGTACTATGTAAAATTATTATTAATTTTTATTTAATAAATATTAAAACAAAAGAGAATCATATACAAAATCATGTCAGAAGCTGCAATACCATATATCAGTCTAAGGAGACCTTATTACATATTTTGCCCTAATAAAATCCTATTCTGTGCCCATTTAAGCAGAGTACAAAAAAGTGCTTTTTAATATAAAAGTGCTGCTGCATGGCGTGCAAATATGATACAATACAATTATAATAGTAGGACTTGCACTTGCATAGGAGGACAAGGTATGATAAAGGTGCTCCTGCCACCCCAATGCACGTTTCGTGTGGCCACTTCCTCAGGAGTAGAACAAAAAACGTAATTCTGGCGTTTTGACTTTTCTTTCTTTGTTACGGCATTTACCAATCGGATTTTTATACCTTGATAAATAGATTCTGAACTCTGCAATACCAAATATTTGCATTTTTTATTTATCTTTTATAATTGTTTTATTTTGAATGGGGCAAATGATTTAAACTTTTTAAAAATATTTAAAAAAGAAAACATTTTTATTTTACTTTTGATTTGCTTTAATAGTCTCCATGGGAGCGCTGGGCAGTGCTCATAGCAATCCGGCAATGACAACCACAGGGGTCTGCTGCCGTCATGTGACGCGGGTGCAGATGGGCGGGGATTACTGACGTGCTTCAGATGCAATCACATTAAGGCTGCCGTCACACTAGCAGTCAGTATTTTACATCAGTATTTGTAAGCCAAAACCAGGAGTGGGTGATAAATACAGAAGTGGTGCATATGTTTCTGTTATACTTTTACTCTATTTGTTCCACTCCTGGTTTTGGCTTAAAAATGCTGATGTAAAATACTGACCAAATACTGCTAGTGTGACAGCGGCCTAAATGCCGCTGTCAGAGATTGACATCTGTCAGATGTCAGAATACCATCTACCTGCAGTTACAAAGTTAATCTGCAGGTAAATAGTGTTAAAATCATGCCTACTTGCCATAAAGGAAGCGTGGCTAAAGGGAGGACTTATAATATAATTGAATTATAAATGAACTCAATAGGTTCTTCCAGTTATACTGGCAGCGCAGAGATCGGTTACTGTCAGTGTGCATGCAATAATTACTCCCCAGCACTTTGATTGACAAGCACGCTCTGTAGCGTGTGTGCAACACGTGTGCGCAGAGCAGGCTGTGAATCAAAATGACGGGGAGTGAGTACATCTGCCATTCACTGTACAGTTAGTGGTGACTGTAACCCTCCTTCCTTCCATCTATTAATGGAAGCCAGTGATGGCAGCAAGGATATACAGTATTTTTCATACCATAAGACGCAATTTTTCCCCAAAAATGTTGAGGGAAGATGGGGGTGCGTCTTATGGTCAGAGCATACTTACAAATTCTATGGCGGCGATCCAGGTCCAAAGCTGCAGGGCAATACAGCCTTACTTCCCAGGCTGGGGTGGCTGTGGGCGGTAGCGGTGGTGCTCCTCTGTGGGGCAGCAGTGGTGGTGATGCTCTGTTCGGCGGCGTGGCTCTGCCGGCATTTCGTGAAAGCCCGGATGCCCCCGCAGATCCAATGTTGTGATGCGGTGGCCTTCAGGAAAAAAAAAATTTTCTAGCTAGCTTTATGAAAATATTATAATTGGGGCTAAATTAACATTTTTGTGGGAAAAAGTTAAATGTTCATATTTTCCTTCCATGTTCCATTAATTCCTGTGAAGCACCTGAAGGGTTAATAGACTTTTAGAAAGTGGTTTTTAGCACCTTGAGGGGTGCAGTTTTTAGAATGGTATCATTTGGGGGTATTTTCTGTCATATAGGCCCCTCAAATTCACTTCAAATGTGATCTGGTCCGTAAAAAATGGCTTTCGTAAATTTTACGGAAAAATGGAAATTGCTGATCAACTTTTATCCAATCTAACTTAGTAACAAAAAAATTATGTTTCAAAAATTGTGCTGATGTAAAAGTAGACATGTGGTAAAGGTGAACTATTTTGTCCAACATATCTCTGGTTTAAGGACATAAAAATTAAAAGTTTGATAATAGCAAACTTTTTGCCAAATTTCTGATATTTTCAGTAATAAAAGCAGGTTATATAGAACAAATTTTACCATTATTATGAAGTACAATATGTCACGAAAAAAAATCTCAGAATCACAGGGATATGTTGAAGCATTTCAGAAGTATTGCCTCATAAAATAACAGTGGTCAGAAATGAAAAAAAAATGGCTTGTTCACGAAGGAGAAAACAGACTCTGGAGGGAAAGGGTAATACGCGGATGTCTTAGGCCGGTTTCACACGTCAGTGGCTCTGGTACGTGAGGTGACAGTTTCCTCACGTACTGGAGACACTGACACACGTAGACACATTAAAATCAATGCTTCTGTGCAGATGTCATTGATTTTTTGCGGACCGTGTGTCCATGTGCCAAACACGGAGACATGTCAGTGTTCGTGGGAGCGCACAGATCACACGGACCCATTAAAGTCAATGGGTGCGTGTAAACACGTACCGCACACGGATGACGTCTGTGTGTCGTCCGTGTGCTGTCCGTGTGCGTTTTTCAAATTTTAGGGTTAACATTTGAAGCAATTGTAGCAATTACCAGACAGGTGTCTAGACATTGATTGGGACAAAGCTAAACATAAGTCTAGACATCATTTTAGCCTCTGAGGTGAAGTTGTCAACTTATCAGAGTGCTGGCATCTTCAGACTCTGCTGACTGCCTAATATTATGCCCCCTCGTGTGGACACAGAGAAGCTAATTACTTTGGTGGAGCAACATCCGGAATTATGGGACACACGATGCGAAGGATACCATGACAGGCTGGCTATTGAACGGGCTTGGTTTGCTGTAGCTGCGCAGCTGTACCCCAGACGTGGTTGGCCCACATATTCACCCACAAAGCAGGCAAAGTTTGGTAAGTTACCCCATAGGTGTTCCTTGTTGTATTAAACATAAATTTCTGAGAAACATATGACCAAAATACATATTGTGCATTATATATGTTAGGGTCCATGTCGTACCATCATAACCATTGGGCTTATGTGTTCTTAATATTTATATTTACATGGACCTTATCATATACACTTTACAAGATTCTTACTACTTTTCAGTATGTTCCCTGTGTTTGATTGATAATTTTCGCATGAAGCATGCTTGTTTAGAATTGTTAAAAAATGCAGTGTGTGTTTGTGTCAGCATTTTAGGTTTTGTGTGTATATTTTGATTTTTAAACGTGTTTTTGTCATGTTTGAAAATACTAAAGAATACCTAGGTAACTGAAGGCCTAGTTGTCTGGCATGTTCACAACCTGCATTTTTGGCACACAATTCCCTGCTGTTCAAAAACCTGTTACATGAGATTTGGCAAAGTGAACTGTATTCAAGCATATCTCCATAGATGTCTAACATTATTTTCTCTTATGCTTTACAATGTTTTATGGGTTCAGATTTTGAATTTGACCGTTGGCCTATATGCCAAAAGTCAAGCCCTTAAAGTCTCTTGTCCTTTTGTAGATGTTTAAATTTATGTGTAAATATAATGTTAAACATGTAAGGATCAACATGTGCTGACTGTTTTTGTCCTAACCAAAACAGGATTTTGTAAAAAATGTAGTGTTTGATTTTAACATGTCTTGCTGGCCACATCACAGTTTGTGTGTGTGACTGATTGAAAGCAAATGTTTCCACTTAATTAATGCCATCATCCACAATTATTCACACAAGGCAAGGGCTTACATATGGCTAATGGCCAATGCTACTTGTGTTAATGTTTGGGTTGTTAGACACAGACACAGTCATGCAGCCTATGTTTTGGGCAAGCGTTTATAACAGTACTCATGCTATTTATATCTTACTTTTAAACATTACAACATGGTGCAAAATGGTCACACAATTATTACTCAGAAATGTTTGTAATATTTTTTTTTTATTCTAAAATTAGTTTACAGCCAGGCATGATGATCCCAAGCATAATACTTTGAAACTATAACATAGATGAACACATTGTGTTGTTTAAGGAATATGTTGTTATTTGTGGGTATGACACTTGTTGTGTCTCTACTTTTCCTCCAGTTGATTTGGTTAAACGGCGATGGCGCTCAGCCAGGGACCAATTTAGGCGGGAATTTAATCCCCTACCCTCCACAGCAGGTGCAACAAAAAAGAGGAAATATGTTTACTTCCGAAACTTAGCCTTTCTTCACCCAATCATGGAGCTAAATCAGTAAGTGTGACTGTGTATGATTGACCAAACATATTAAAATATATATATATATTTTTTTGGATGATCACATAACAGGGATCCACAAGTGATACAAACATCCGAGCAGGGAAAATGTCCATGGTAGAAGCCCAAAGAGTTGATTAATCCAGCTCCATGAAAAAGGCAAAAATTTGATGTATTAAAATCCAATAACTTTTATTGAAACAAATCCATAAAATAGTCGATACCAATAGTTGGTTAGGCATAGTATCACATATCAGCCCTCGCTGTACGCGTTTCAAACACAAACGTGTTCTTAGCCTTCAGCTGAAGACTAAGAACACGTTTGTGTTTGAAACGCATACAGCGATACTGTGCCTAAACAACTATTGGTATCGACTATTTTATGGATTTGTTTCAATAAAGGTTATTGGATTTTAATACATCAAATTTTTGCCTTTTTCATGGAGCTGGATTAATCAACTCTTTATATTCAAATAACTACACTGTATTTTAACACATTTACAAAGCTTCACCATGTTACAAAATTCTTGGACATATTTTACCCATAGTTATTTTTCCCCTGTACATTTGTGCTTACAATAATCATATTCATATGTTCCATTACAAAATACAAACATGTTTAAAAAAAATCCTAAAGTGTTTAAAAAATATATGTTTAACAAATGTTCTTTAAAATTTGGTTAGCATTGTGAACTAAACTGTTAATGTTATTTGCTACTAGGACTGATGACAACCTTGATGACTCGGATGAATCGCCAACAGCCACATCACTGCCATGTACCTCGGCATTGGAGACCGAAGCCCAAGCAGACCCGACACCCACAACACAGCCTGATGAGCAGGTGTCTGATGCTGTTGAAACCTCCACTGATGCTGGTCCTGGAAGAACACAAACAGCAGCCCCAAGCACTTCACAAACAGCAGCCCCAAGCACTTCACAAACAACAGCCACAAGCACTTCACAAACAACAGCCCCAGCACCACTGGCAGCATCAACCACAAATCTACCTATGTATCTAGCACACACTCTCCGAGATAGGCGAACTAGGCGACAGGAACAGCCACGTATGCTGCCCGAGCTCATTGATGCTAGAGTTTTATCCATACTCAATTCCATGACACCAGAAACTGCTATAGATAGGTTTTGTCGCTCACTGTCTCCTTGCCTTGGCAAAGTTCCTGATGGACGGCAGGAACGAGTACGTGCTGCAATCTTGACCCTCATTGCTGCAAGCCAAGGAGAGCAGGAACCCAACCAGGTGCTAGGGCCCATTGAACAATGGCGATCTGCCCAACATCAAATACAGATGCCATCTGCTACCAACATAACAAATGACCAAAATGTAGGTACACAACAAACACAGGAAAGGCCTGCACCCTTGTCCATGCTTCCACCTCCTGCTGTAAGACCTCGTTATCCCCAAAGGTCTGCTCCAGTTTGGTTTCCTCCTGCCCATAGCTACACCCATGATTATGGACAAATGTCCGATCCTACCTCTGTGCCCCATTCACGTGGCAGTAGCCAGCAATACGGACAAATGTCCGATCCTACTTCTGTGCCCCATTCACATGGCAGTAGTCAGCAATACGGACAAATATCCAATCCTACCTCTGTGCCCCATTCACGTGGCAGTAGTCAGCAATACGGACAAATGTCCGATCCTACCTGTGTGCACCATTCACGTGGCAGTAGTCAGCAATACGGACAAATGTCCGATCCTACCTCTGTGCCCCATTCACGTGGCAGTAGCCAGCAATATGGACAAATGTCCAATCCTACCTCTGTGCCCCATTCACGTGGCAGTAGCCAGCAATAGGGACAAATGTCTGATCCTACCTCTGTGCCCCATTCACGTGGCAGTAGCCAGCAATATGGACAAATGTCCGATCCTACCTCTGTGCCCCATTCACGTGGCAGTAGCCAGCAATACGGACAAATGTCCGATCCTACCTCTGTGCCCCATTCACATGGCAGTAGTTAGCAATACGGACAAATGTCCGATCCTACCTCTGTGCCCCATTCACGTGGCAGTAGTCAGCAATACGGACAAATGTCCGATCCTACCTCTGTGCCCCATTCGCATGGCAGTAGTCAGCAATACGGACAAATGTCCGATCCTACCTCTGTGCCCCATTCGCATGGCAGTAGTCAGCAATACGGACAAATGTCCGATCCTACCTCTGTGCCCCATTCGCATGGCAGTAGTCAGCAATACGGACAAATGTCCGATCCTACCTCTGTGCCCCATTCACGTGGCAGTAGTCAGCAATACGGACAAATGTCCGATCCTACCTCTGTGCCTCTGTCTTGTGCCAGTAGCCAGCAATATTGGCAAATGTCTGATGAGACTTCTGTGCCTCATTCACGTGCCAGTAGCCATCAATATTGGCAAATGTCTGCTCCTACCTCTGTGCCTCATGCCCGTGCCACAACTCAGCAATATTGGCAAAGGTCTGATCCAAGCCACACCTACAGCCAACATTCCTAATCCCTGTCCTCCAGCATGTCTGTGGGTGATAGTAGTGGTGCTCATTTTGCTATTCCACAGCCCTACAATATGCCATCAAGGCAACAGACACCTATGGTCACACAATTTGTTCCGCCAAACCGTATGTCAAGAGGTGAGACCTATAGTAGTTCCCAATCATATGTGAGCCAGATTGGTCAGTCACAACCTACTTTACCTCAACCACAAAGTGATGATGCAACATTTTTGAAAGAGACAGACCAAACGCAACCTTATACCCCATCTACATCAGGAACAGCATCAGTTTTGCACACTGAACCACCTCAAACAACCACATGCCAGCCCACAGTGACTACAGGACAAATGCCCACACCCTCCAGCAGCCCTGAACGTGTCAGCTCAGAAAATC
The DNA here is from genome assembly GCF_032444005.1 of Ranitomeya imitator. Taxonomy (NCBI): domain Eukaryota; kingdom Metazoa; phylum Chordata; class Amphibia; order Anura; family Dendrobatidae; genus Ranitomeya; species Ranitomeya imitator. Next base: position 129,461,034 of record NC_091286.1, read on the forward strand.
CCACAGATGAATCTTTCTCCAGTCATGGTGACTTTGTGGATTTAGAAGGAACATAACTCTGTTTTGTTTTATTTTTGTTGGTAAAGTTAGCTTGATTTGTCAGACACAATTGGCTGACTAAATGTGTTTGCTGAAAAATAAAACACATTGTTCAAGTGTTAATATGTCTTGTTTAGTTTTGAATGTATATGTAATTTGCACACTACTTTATTGATATGAGCATAATCATAATGTGTAACAAATTTTTCTCAAGAAAAAAAAAAAAGGTTAAGCAGTAGGTCACACTAACTCATCCATATATTGCAAATACACAATTTCCAAAAAGGATGGTGTAATTAATAATCCGTCATGGCTTCAAAATAATGTTAAAGGATGAGACGGTGGTGATGCACGCAGCTACAGTGACTCTCAGTGAGGTTTTTAAAGATGCGGCCTCTCAAAGACTCAACTGCGTTGATCTATTTTCCATGGCAAATTAGCTTTGTAAATGTACATTTAGATTACAGTATGTCTGAATAACATGATCTAACGGTCACACACTCTTCTGCAAAATCACACTCAATGAGGGCGGGTATTAGTCATTTGTTTGTAGTACACAATTATGTGACCAAATCAATACTTCCAGACATGGGATATTCCCGACAACCACAGTAAACACATTAGAATGAGGTATTAGTTATTTATAATGGGTAGCAATGTGTTTTAGAGACACACATGTATTACCCACATCAAATGTAAGCTCGCAACCCACGTCAAGGGTCCTCATTGCCTTGCGAGACCCTAATAAATTTTGACATAAATTTAAAAAAAAAAGGTTCTTAAAAAAAAAGAAAAAAAAAAAGGGGTAACATTAGTTGTGCTCCTCCATTTTCCATTGCACACTACCCTCTGGTGTTAAAAAATAATCTGCAAAAATATTCTTCACTATAAGGGCAGACTGAGATACTCATGGAGCATGGTCTCTATCCTCTGATAATGCCACATTAACCACTCTCCCATCATCAACATCATCCAACGATGGTTCTTGTTGTCTGCAGAAATTATGCAAAACAACAGTTGCCTTTATGACTGCCTGTACATTTTGGGGATGCATTTGGATTTGGGTTTCAAATATACGCCATCTTGAAGTCAAGATTCCAAAAGCACACTCAACCAATTGCCGGGCTTTCATCAGTCGAGTGTTAAAAATTCTCCGGTTATCCAAACCTCGACGTGGAAAGGGTCTGATAACGTGCCTTGAGAGTGCAAAACCCTCATCAGCAACCATGATAAATGGTGCAGGTGGGCCTGATGCACAAAAAAGCACACATGGTTGTGGAAGATTTAGATTAGTCTCAGCAAGTCGCCGAGCTAATCTTGAAGCTCTAAAGATGCGAGCATCAGAGGCACTCCCATATGCCCCAATGTCAGCAAGAACAAAACAGTAGTTGCTATCAGCTACAGCCAGGAGCACAACAGAAAAATATTTTTTATAATTAAAAAAACGTGAACCAGAGTTTGGCGGCTTTTTGACACAAATGTGTTTACCATCCAGGGCACCAATGCAGTTTGGAAACTCAGTGGCTTCCATGAAACCCTGGGCAATCCGCAGCCAGTCTTGTTTGTTTGGCTGAGGCATGAGGCGACTCTTGAGCTTGTCCCAAATCACATCACAGGTTGACCGCACAATCCCGGATATGGTTGATGTGCCAAGAAGGAACTCAAAATGAAGTGAAGAATATGAGTGTCCAGTAGCCAGGAATCTGTTAACAAAACCATATTTTTGATGTGAAATACTCACCATCAATTGTTTATTATGTAGATATTTTGAAAAAAGGTACACATAGTGAATGTTAAAAAGCACATAGAAACATCAAATACATGTTTTAGCAAATAAAAAACACACCCATTAATGCACCACATAGGATTCATTGCACGTTATTGGGGCCAATATTTAGTATTTGTGCTTACAAATTACCTCAAGGTTACTAACAAACGCTCCTCGGGAGAAATGCTGAGTCTCATGCAGGTGTCTTGTCTGAGAAGGTAAGGCCGCAAAACATGAAGTAGGTCAAAGCCGGGAATGGAAAGGCGACAAAAAGCCACAAACTTCACCGGGTATCTGCGAAGTTCATGAAATAATTTATGAAAATGACCAGATGCCCCACATAGCAACAGTAGAGGGTGAACCCATAGCCTCTTTTGGAGCTGTGGATCCTCTTCAAGCATATGGTTGCGAACACCAAAGCGACGTGAAACAATCCATGCCAACCACACCAACGCCTCATTGTCAGTAGACATGTTTGTGACACCTAAGGAGTCCTACTACACACCCCAAAGCTGATATGTAATTGTGCAAACATTTATCGGAAATAATTTCAAGCATCTGCACTAATGGATCACACCTTTGCAAGTTCAATGCCTTTAATTAGGCCTTAACCCCTCATATGGACCTGAAAACCTTTGTGTGTGATACGTATGCACACGAACAGCACACGGACAGCACACGGAGAGCACACGGATGTAAAAAACGGACACACGGCCCGCACACGGACAGCACACTGACGGCATACGCGAGCACACGACTCGGATAACTCCGGGACCATTTTCTCCGGTACCGGAATTATCTGGACGTGTGAAACTGGCCTTAATGTGACCTAGTAGGACAAATGAAGTGAATAATTCCTGGCACACAAGAGATATTGTGAATCTTGATTCTTTTATTTGTCAGAAACTGAACGTTTCAGCTACTACAGAGCTTTCATCAGCAGTGAAATAGTGCAAACACAGTTGCAACATTCATTATATCTGGATAAGTCTGTTGTAAAATTTGCCAGTGTAGTTTGATAATGTTAACTACTTTCAGAATAATCGGCTGAAAAACCCATACAAAAGGTACAGTGTGGTTTATTATCCCACACTGGCCCACCAGCTATAACAGTCAATTGTTTGGCCTCCCTAATTATACTGTACATTGAGGATATCCTCTTTGTAAAATATATAGTCTCCATCTCATTCAGTCTTAGCTCACAGAGAAAAGGATCAGAAACTATTCTTTTCACCCTTTTAAATTGGGACTTGGGAATTGTTTTTTTTAATAGAATACGGGTGTGCACAAGAAAAATAAAGAATACTTGTCCTATACAAATCAGTAGGTAACCCCCATCTCTGCATTTTTAAAGACTGATGTATCCAGGAAGCTAGTTTGATTTTCATAATAGGCAACAGTGAATTTTAATTCTTCCCAAATATTATTGATGTATTTGTAGATTTCAACCAGAGAATTTAAAAGTCCCTCTCATATGCAAAAAATATGATCAATAAATCTAAACCAAGCTTTAGTATATTGAATAAATAACGAATGATTATATACAAATAGATATTCAATGTATGCCATAAGCATATTTGTATATTGGGGGGGCCACATTAGCGCCCATTGCCGAGCCACGTTTTTGTAAATAATTAGTGTCCTCAAATAAGAAAAAAAAAGTTATTCAACAATTGTTATTTTTTGTTTTTTTATCTACCGGTAATCTCTTTATAAATTATGTGTGTCCCCATTTGGATTCTAGGTTTAGAACCAATGGATTATGATCTCATTATTTTTCATTCATTTTTCTTAGGTGTGAAGGATTTATTCATGTATTTATATTTTGTAAAATTGATTTTCTTTTCTATGTTTAACACTATGTGTAACTTTGTGCTATATTATGAGGTTGTTTTTTCATGACATATTGTACTTCATGTTAGTGGTAAAATTTATTTGCTATAGCTTACATTTATTTATGAAAAAAATGTAAATTTGGCAAAAATGTTGACAATTTCACAATTTTTAAACTTTAAATTTCTGTACCCTTAAATCAGAGAGTGATGTCACACAAAAATAGTTAATAAATAACATTTCCCACATACCAACTTTACATCAGCAGAATTTTGGAAACAATTTTTTTTTGTTAGGACATTATAAGGGTTAAAAGATTACTAGCAATTTCTCATTTTTCCAACAAAATTTACAAAACTATTTTTTTAGGGACCACCTCACATTTGAAGTGAGTTTGGGGGGTCAACAGAAAATACCAAAAAGTGATACCATTCTAAAAACTGCACCCCTCAAGATGCGCAAAACCACATTCAAGAAGTTTATTAACCCTTCAGGTGCTTCACGAGAACTAAAATAATGTGGAAGGAAAAAAATGAACATTTTACTTTTTTCACAAAAAAATTACATTGGAACTAATTTTTTTGTTTTCACAATGGTATCAGGAAAAAATGGACCACAACATTTGTTGTGCAATTTCTCCTGAGTACGCCGATATCCTGTATGTGGGGGAAAGCCACTGTTTAGCCACATGGCAAGGCTCAGAAGGGAGGGAGCACCATTTGACTTTTTAGAACGCAAAATTGTCGGGAATCAATGCTGGCGCCATGTCGCGTTTGGAGAACCCCAGATGTACTTAAACAGTGGAATCCTCCAATTCTAACTCCAACCCTAACCTCAACACAACCCTAACCACAACCCTAACCGCAACACACCCCTAACCCTAATCCCAACCCTAACCATAACCCTAACCACAAACCTAACCCTAATCCCAACCCTAACCGCAATCCCAGCCACAACCCTAACCCTAGCCCAACCCAAACTTTAGCCCAAAGCCTAACTTTAGCCCAACCCAAACTTTAGCCGAACCCGAACTTTAGCCAAACCCGAACTTTAGCCCAACCCGAAGTTTAGCCCAACCCAAACTTTAGCACAACCTGAACTTTAGCCCAACCCAAAATTTAGACCAACCCTAACTCTAATGGAAATAAATAACTTTTTCATTTTATAATTTTTACCTAAATAAGGGGGTGATAAAGGGGGGGTTGATTTACTACTTTTTTAATTTGATCACTATGATAGACTCTGCCATGCTGCGTGGAGCTCAAAGGGTTTATGACGCTCAGGACCCAATTTTTCAGGTCAGTCCATCTGTTCGTGACACCATACCATGATGGAAAATGACAAATGTGAGGTCGAAATGACAAGTGTTAGGGGGGAATGAGAGGAGTGAGGGGGAAAATAAGAGGAGTGAGGGGGAAAATGAGAGGTGTAAGGGAGAAAATGAGAGATGTGAGGGGGAAAATGAGAGGTGTGATTGGAAAATAAGAGAAGTGAGGTGCTATAACTAACCACAGATATTTACTATGCCCAGGCAATGCCGGGCTCTTCAGCTAGTAATATATAAATGATACCACATATATGCACAAAAAATGGCTTGTTCTTATATGAATATACACAATAAGGCAATAGGTATAGTCTGGGTGTCCCAAGAAAACCATATAGTGAAGGGGTACCCCTGTATAGGTAAGGGAGCAAATGCTAGCTATAGGGACCCAATAAGCCCCAAAAAATTTTAACCGCAGAAAATAAGCATAAACCATCTAAGAAGTGACTCCTATGTGTGAGGAAATAAGGCTACAGATATAATAGAAATATCAGTCCAATAAATGGTATGGAGATGCTTAGGGTTCACATGCCATCAAATGAAGGGATAGGGGAAAAAACAAACAAACCTATGCCAAAGGGTTAAGCCGAGAGGCTGTATATAGTAAAGAGATCACCATATCAGGCGGTCCAGCACATGGCATCAGCCGTCAAGAGATAGAGGGGGAAATAGTCCCGAGACCAAAACAGTGTGGGGGGAGCTCCACGAGTATCGCTGCAGGATGCAGCTTCGTCAGGGAAAGTCTATTTCCCCCTCTATCTCTTGACGGAGACCTGTTAGTGGGCCAGTCCAAGAAGGCCAAGAGTAAGAATCCTCCGTTCGAGTGGAACGACAGGCTGGAAGGATCCTTCACTTGGTTGAAGTTGGCTGTCACGGGAGATGAAGTACTGGCCTACCCTGACAATGACCAACCGTTTGTACTCTACACAGATGCTAGCAATGTGGGATTGGGAGCCGTGCTGTCCCAGGTGCAGAAAGGCAGAGAAAGAGTGATTGCCTACGCCAGTAGGAAGCTTCGTCTCACCGAAAGGAACCCCGACAACTATAGTTCCTTTAAGCTGGAGTTCCTCACTATAGTCTGGGCAGTAACAGAGTGATTCACACAATACCTGGCTTCTGCAAAGTTCACCATTTTCAGGGACAACAATCCGCTGACTCACCTGGAAACAGCAAAACTAGGTGCATTGGAACAGCGTTCAGATGTCCTGGTTGTCCAACTATGAGATTACCATCAAGTACCGTGCGGGGTGCAAGAACCCAAATGCCGATGCGCTGTCCAGGATGCCCAATTTATCAGAAGAGGGAGAAGATCCGGAAGCACTCGAAGAGATCGAGTTACCAGCTTTCCACCGCCCCGAGGCGACCCAGTACTTCCATTATGTGAAGAACAAGCACAATGACAGGCAAGAATCCACCCTGAACCCATTGCCCCACCATGGATGGGCAGAAACACAAGATAGTGATCCAGCAATCCAAAGGTAAAAGAGCTGCTGACACAAGCTGATTCACACCCTGGTCCAGATGATCCACAAGAGACCCAACGGTTGTGGAAGGAGAAGAGGAAGCTGTTTATCTATGATGGAAAGCTGTCAGAGGAATACCGATCCACGCACTCATGAGCTGGTCTGGCAGGTGGTAGTCCCGAGGCGGGATGTACCAATGGTCTTGGAAGTATACCATGATGAAGCAGGACACTTCAGATTGAAGAAATTAGAGGTTCTACTCCGTGAAAGATTCCACTGGATTGGCCTGAGAAAAGCCATTGAGACGTGGTGCCAAGAATGTGGCCCCTGCAACCTGCACAGGAAACACTGTAGCAGCCAGAGGGCTCCCCAGCAACCCACAGTCACCAAACAGCCACTTTAACTGGTTACTTTGGATCATGTGAAGCTAACCCCAAGTCGTTCAGGCTATGTCTACGCCCCCCCCTGACTATATTGGACCATTATTCAAGGTTCCTGGTAGTTGTGCCTGTCAAGGACCAAACAGCAAAGACAGCAGCCAAGGCATTCCAACAACACTTTTGTTGACCACATGGTTACCATGAAAAGGTACTCACTGACCAAGGACCAGCCTTTGAAGCAGAAGTGTTCCAGGAGTTCTAAAACCTGTACAGATACGAGAAGATCAGGACAACACCGTACCATCCACAGACAAATGGTATGTGTGAGAAATTGAATCAGGTGGTAATTGACTTACTGAAGACCTTGCCCCTGAAAGAGAGAAGCCAGTGGCCAGAGAATTGCTGGATCTGGTAGATCTGTACAATCATATCCCAGTGAATTCCACCAACTGCACTCCAGCCTACCTAATGAGAGGAAGACCTGTCAAGTTAGCTGTTGACTTTGAATTGGGAGTCTTGACACCTGACACAACATCACCAGATGCAGACTGGGATACAGAGCAGCAACAGAAATACCGCAAAGTACAGGAATGCATGGTAAAGAAGTTTGTCCCAGGCAAGACAGAGGCAGGAGAGAAACTACAATCAGCGCACCTCTGCAGTTTCCTTGTCACCTGGAGAACAAGTTCTAAAAAGAAAAGGAAGAATTCATAAACTTGATGACCAGTGGAGGGCTGAACCTTACACCATCTTACCGTCAAACTTTGATAACACCAAGGTGTGCCTCATAAGCAAAGATGGAGGAGAATCCTCAACAGTGGCATCAAGAGATTATCTGAAGGCATGATCTGACCAGAGACAAAGAGAAAGACCAAGAGAGCCCTCAACCCACAGAAGAGGAGGAAAAGAAAATCCATACCATTCTTTGAGACTTTCCCCAGTCATGGACTCAAGTAAATCAAGCCATAGTAGTGCATGTTTTGACCTTTCCCCAGTTGGAAGTACCAGAAAGAGATGTGACTCAAAATCAACCTGAAGCAGAAGAGACTCTACACCAGCAGGCTCAAGCAGCAGATGTCACACCATCAGTGGAGCAAGACAATCTACCCCCTGCTATCGGTGAATCTGTCATGCCCACAGTGTGCATAAGTACTCGTAGAAAAACAGGTATACCTGTGCTACATAGAATCACTGGTAGCCTAGCCATAAGAGAGTGCACTACACCAGTTGTAGCAAGAATAATGAATCCGGTCAGGTCACTATCAATCTCTGTACTGCGTAGATCTACTCATAGTACCAGAGGTCAGATACCAGCCCGTTACAGGGACTAAAATGAAAAATATCAATAATGATTGTTACCTGTTTAAAAATGTTTGATTTTGCTTACTGAAAGTTTAAAATAGACAACAGGGAAGTGAATGGTGAATTACCTGAAAACTTTCTTTGTAAATAGTTGGCACCTCTTAATGTGAATCTTATTGGTTTTACCACACACTGGCAGCGTGAGTAGAACCTTGTTTGTTTCAAAGGACCAGAACAAAAACTGTTTGGCATGGTTGAAGAAAGGTCGGACTGTTTATGCCTTGCAGCCCAACCAAGTCCTACCTTGAGGGTTTGGAACGGGTCCCCCGCATCATTACAGTTGGTGAGCAAGGACACCCTGGTATAAGACCAGTTGCACTTTGATAGCGTGTTGACTATGCTAATGTTTTGTACCTGTTTAACCTGTTGTATATTTAAAAAATGTTTGCACTTCCAAACATGTTGTTGTTTGTATTTTCCCAGTCCGGGAGTACTGGATTTAACAGGAGGGGGAATGTGGCACGCAGGAGTCCGGGTACCACAGTGGTATTGCCTTCCTATCGGGGAGAGTGATGCCATGCCTGGGAGCTAGGAGGATCCCGTTAACAGGTAACACATACATGCAACATGTTCTGACTCCAGGCCAGAAGGGGGAGCTCTAGACCTGGTTTTAGGGAACTTCCCTATATATGTTCTGGCTTAGGGGATGAGTTAGGTTAGTCTGTAGGAGAGTGTGGAGGGAGAAGTAGCACAGGAGAAGTGAGGAGCTGTAAGGAGGCTGCGACTGAGCTCCCTCCTCGCTGAAGTGCAGGAACCGGACACCGGGACTCCAAGGCTGTGTGGGACTGTGTGCCCCACAGCAGAAACTGGAGGGCAGGAGATTTAAAGTTGCCTTTCCACAACTACACCCGAATGCACAGCAGCATACAGTATTGAGTCCGGAGTCGCCACAGTATAGACACCTGTGAAAAGGCTTGCATTGCCTGCCATGCAGGTACTATCCTAGGACAAAGAGAGAGAGGACCTTGTGAGAAGCCTCAGGCAGCAAGGGACGCACAGTACAGCACAGTAAGGAAGGCTTAGATCCCCACCTAGTTAAAGGGACTCTTATTCGCTTCCAGGCTGCCCGGACCACACCATCACCTGTGATCCGCACCCTGGACTGTGGCTGTATACCACCAGTAAAAGGTAAAGAGTCTGCAACCTTGTGTCCTCCAATTCTTTCCGGCACTACACCGTCTGTCATCTTTACCCAGTACACAGGGAGCCCTGGGGATCAAGCTTCACCTGTGGGAAGCCTTACCAACTGTAAGTACTCGGGCAGAAATCCGAGAGTGGACCCTCTGGGTCGTGACTCTAGAGCCCCCGGGGTCGAGCGGACCAGATGGAATCACCCCCTATACAGGGAGTGTTAGGAGCAGGACCTCGGGGGAATGGAGACACAACAGCTAGAGCCAAAGAGGCGACCCAAGATAAAGAAGGAAATCACAGGCTATAAGGATGGCAGGGAATAATAGGAAAACAAGACTTAACTGAAAATGACTGGAACACGGAACGGCAGAACACAGCAGGAACACGGACTGGCAGGACTCAGCAGGAACACGGACCGGAAGGACTCAGCAGGAACACGAAACGGCAGAACACAGCAGGAACACGGACTAGCAGGATACAGCAGGAACACGGACTGGCAGGATACAGCAGGAACACGGACTGGCAGGATACAGCAGGAACACGGACTGGCAGGATACAGCAGGAACACGGACTGGCAGGATACAGCAGGAACACGGACTGGCAGTATACAACAGGAACACGGACTGGCAGGATACAGCAGGAACACGGACTGGCAGGATACAACAGGAACACGGACAGGCAGGACACAGCAGGAACACGGACAGGCAAGACACAGCAGGAACACGGGCTGGCAGGACACTAAGACAAAGTAAAGACTGGGCTGAGAGAAGACACTGGTGCAGGGGAGCCTAGGGCATATGGACACTGACGGCAGACAGTGCACCTACAAAGCAAAGGCGTCTTACCTAGGGAGACGCCGGGAAGAAATACCCGATGGACGCCGCCATGTTGGGGCGGAGCCACCGGGTCGCGACCTCCCAGAAGGCTCTGCGATGGAGGAGACGCGACCGCGCATGCGCAGAGGGACCAGACGCCGTGAGCCGGCGAAGGAGGAAGCAGAGCGGCGCTGGACAGGATCGCGAGTGCGCCGAGGGACGGGAGAAGCCGGGTAAGTATGCGCAGCGTTCGTAACAGTACCCCCCTCCTTAGTCCCCCTCTTTTTAAGGCTAGAAAGGAATCTTTTCATGATAAGAGGAGCATTGATGTTCTCTCGGGGCTCCCAGGACCTCTCCTCAGGGCCAAATCCCTCCCAATCAATCAAAAAATAAGTTTTACCCCTAATTACCTTTTTGGCAAGAATGTCTTTAACATTAAAGATTCCATCAGAAGTACAGAGCTGAGGAGAGGAAGAGGTAATGGAGTGAAAACGATTAAAGACTGCAGGCTTGAGAAGAGACACATGGAAGGCATTGGGAATGCGCAAAGAGGCAGGCAACTTCAACTTATAAGAAACATCATTAATGCGACTCAAGATAGGAAAAGGACCAATATAGCGGGGACCCAGTTTGCAAGAGGGAATTTTAAGCTTGATATAGCGAGAGGAAAGCCAAACTTTATCACCCGGAGAATATGGCGGAGCATCCAAACGCCTTTTGTCAGCAAACTTTTTCATATTAAGGCTAGCTCTCTCAAGAGCCACTTTGGTCTCACTCCAAATCGTAGAGAATTCCCGGGACAAGAAATCCGCTGCCGGTACCCCCGAGGAAAGAGAAACAGGAAGAGGAATGTTCGGATGTTGACCATAGACTACAAAAAAGGGAGTTTTGGAGGAAGACTCGCTGGGAAGATTGTTATATGAGAATTCGGCCCAAGGGAGAAGAGAGACCCAGTCATCTTGGTGTGCATTGGAGAAATGTCGCAGATATGTAGTCAGGACTTGATTAACTCGCTCCACTTGTCCGTTGGACTGAGGGTGATAGGCGGAAGAAAAGTCCAAGTTAACCTTTAATAGACTGCAGAGAGCTCTCCAAAAACGTGAGGTAAATTGTACTCCACGGTCTGAGATGATATGATGAGGAAAACCATGAAGACGGAAGACTTTGTGTAAACAGATCTTTGCCAACTCAGGAGCGGAAGGCAGACCAGGCAATGCGATGAAGTGAGCCATCTTGGAGAACCGATCTACAACAACCAAGATGACAGAGCAATTCGAGGAACAAGGTAGATCAGTGATGAAGTCCATAGCTATATGACTCCAAGGAACGGAAGGCACAGGCAGAGGATGCAGGAGACCGGAAGGAAGCTGCCTAGGGACTTTATTTTTTGCACAAGAAGGACAAGAAGCGATGAATTTGGTGACGTCTTGTCGGAGAGATGGCCACCAGTAATGCCGAGAGATAAGAGAAAGTGTCTTCTTGACTCCTACGTGACCTGCAATTTTGGAGGAGTTACCCCCAACGTAAAACTCTCTCCTTGTCTTGGTTAGCCACAAGAGTCTTGCCAGGAGGAGTTGAAATCACTCTTAGAGGAGCAAGAGTGACGATCTTCGCAGGATCAATGATGTGAGCCGGAGAATCCTCTAGGTCCAGAGGCTGAAAGGATCTTGAAAGAGCATCTGCTTTGACATTCTTATTTCCGGGTCGGAAATGAAGTTCAAATTCAAATCGTCCAAAGAATAAAGACCATCTGGCCTGTCGTGGATTTAGTCTTTGGGCAGACTGAATATAGGCCAGATTCTTGTGGTCTGTGTAAATGGTGAATGGATGAAGAGCCCCCTCAAGGAGATAACGCCATTCCTCCAAGGCTAGCTTGATAGCCAAAAGTTCTTTATCTCCAATAGAGTAGTTACGCTCAGGAGCGGAAAAGGTTTTAGAAAAAAAACCACAGGTCACCAAACGTCCGGACGAGGATCTTTGCAAAAGTACAGCACCAGCTCCAATAGAGGATGCGTCGACCTCAAGGACAAACGGTCTATTAGCATCAGGACGATGAAGCACAGGGGCCGTAGCGAAGCTTTGTTTAAGAGACAGAAAGGACTCTTCAGCCTCAGGGGTCCAAAGACTGGAGTTGACTCCCTTGCGAACTAGAGCAGAGATAGGCTTGGTCATGGAAGAAAAATGAGGAATAAATTGTCTATAGTAGTTGGCAAAGCCAAGAAAACGTTGGATTGCTTTTGTTCCAAGAGGACGAGGCCAATTCAGGACAGCAGAAACCTTCTCTGGATCCATCTCTAAGCCAGATCTTGAGACAATATATCCCAGGAAGGGAAGAGAAGATTGTTCAAAGATGCACTTCTCAATCTTAGCGAACAGATGATTCTCTCTTAGCCTTTGCAGAACACGACGGACATCTCGCCTGTGAGTGGAGAGATCCAGAGAAAAGATGAGAATCTCGTCAAGGTAAACTACGACCGAGGAGTAGAGAAGATCCCGAAATACATCGTTCACAAATTCCCAAATTCCTGGAAAACCGCGGGGGCGTTGCAGAGACCAAACGGCATAACCAAGTACTCGTAGTGACCGTCACGAGTATTGAAGGCAGTCTTCCTCTCATCGCCTGCACGAATACGAACCAAATTATATGCGCCATGTAGATCTAATTTGGTAAAAATTTGCGCACCCCAAAGACGGTCGAAGAGTTCCGGAATGAGTGGCAGAGGATATTTGTTCTTCACCGTGATGTTGTGTAGGCCTCGATAATCAATGCAGGGACGGAGAGAACCGTCTTTCTTCTTCACGAAAAAAACACCTGCTCCGGCCGGAGAAGAAGACTTGCGAATGAATCCTTTAGCAAGATTTTCTTGAATGTACTCAGATATAGCTTGAGTCTCAGCAGGAGAGAGAGGATAGATCCTGCCCCTGGGCGGGTTAGTTCCAGGCACGAGATCTATGGGACAATCATAGGGCCGGTGAGGCGGAAGACCCTCAGCCTCCTTCTTGTTGAAGACATCAGAATAAGCGCTGTAGACACAGGGTAAGGCGGGAAAAGAAGAGGAAGGAGAAGAATTAGAGGAAGATCCCACAGGACGCACCGGCAGCAGACAACATTCCCGACAAAGCTCACCCCAGCGCAAGATATTACCATTGCGCCAATCTAAAATGGGCTCGTGGTTCCGTAACCAAGGAAGACCTAAGAGCATAGGATGAGACAGACCCGCTAAAACATAAAATGCAATTCTCTCCTTGTGTAGAGCCCCAACCTGAAGTTCCACCTCAAGTGTTACTTGAGTAATGGTCTCCTGTAACGGTTTACCATCCACAGATGCAAGAATCACAGGAGCCTCTAAGGTTTTGACTGGAACAGAGAATTTCAAAACCTCCTCCAACCTAATAAAATTCCCTGCTGCGCCCGAATCCACATACGCATCCAGAGAAATGCCTTTGCCCGCAATATGCAAAAGAACGGACAAAGTAAGGGGTTGAGAGGGATCACACACACCTAGGGAGGCCTCTCTTACCTGACCTAGGCGGAGGAGTTTTCCGGACGTTCAGGGCAAGAGCGTAATAAATGAGCAGCACTCCCGCAGTAAAAGCATAACCCCTGAGTGCGCCTCTCTTTACGACGTTGTTCGGACATCTTAAGACGGTCCACTTGCATAGGTTCCGGTGCGGACGCCTGAGAGGAGGTTCTAGGCTGAGGACTGAGTGGCTTACGGGTGGCAGAAGAAGGACGAAGAGACCTCCGCTCACGGGCGCGTTCTTGGAACCGAAGGTCAATATGGGTAGCTAAGGAAATTAATTCCTCCAAAACAGTAGGGGTGTCCCGACCGGCTAACTCATCTTTTATGCGCCCAAAGAGACCCCGCCAAAAAGCACCCACCAACGCCTCATTGTTCCAGCCCCAGTCAGAGGAGAGTGTGCGGAACTGAATAGCGTACTGGCCTACGGATAACGATCCCTGATGGAGAGAAAATAGAGCTTCAGTTGTAGAGGCCAGACGTCCAGGTTCGTCAAAGACAAGACGGAAAGTCTCCAAAAATTCAGACAACCGGGAGACTAGGGGATCGTCTCGCTCCCAGAGTGGATTAACCCATGCCAAGGCGTCACCCTCCAGATGGGAAATCAAAAACGCAACTTTGGACCGATCCGTCGGGTAATGCTGGGGCAGAAGCTCAAAGTGAAGACGGCATTGGTTTAGAAATCCTCGGCAGGACTTAGGATCCCCATTGTACCGAGGCGGTTTAGCCAAGCGGGGTGGAGGGTGGGACGCAGGAGCAGACGTAGAAGCGGCTGTCTGGATGGAAAGCAGCCGATCGTCAATAGAAGACATATAACTAAGTATATGGGCCTGGGTGTCACGCTGCTGAGCTAACTCTTGCTGTAAGCCAACGAGTAGAGCGGCGTTGCCAGGATCGGAGGACTGGAGCGTGGACAAACGAGAATCCATAGCTTTCATAAAAGACATCATGCGGGACTGATTCTCTCGCAAAAAGAGTAGCTCTTTCTGCGCAGCAGAGGCCCCAGCGGGGTCCATGGCCTTTGCTTACTGTAAGTACTCGGGCAGAAATCCGAGAGTGGACCCTCTGGGTCGTGACTCTAGAGCCCCCGGGGTCGAGCGGACCAGATGGAATCACCCCCTATACAGGGAGTGTTAGGAGCAGGACCTCGGGGGAATGGAGACACAACAGCTAGAGCCAAAGGGGCGACCCAAGATAAAGAAGGAAACCACAGGCTATAAGGATGGCAGGGAATAATAGGAAAACAAGACTTAACTGAAAATGACTGGAACACGGAACGGCAGAACACAGCAGGAACACGGACTAGCAGGATACAGCAGGAACACGGACTGGCAGGATACAGCAGGAACACGGACTGGCAGGATACAGCAGGAACACGGACCGGCAGGATACAGCAGGAACACGGACTGGCAGGATACAGCAGGAACACGGACTGGCAGTATACAACAGGAACACGGACTGGCAGGATACAGCAGGAACACGGACTGGCAGGATACAACAGGAACACGGACAGGCAGGACACAGCAGGAACACGGACAGGCAAGACACAGCAGGAACACGGGCTGGCAGGACACTAAGACAAAGTAAAGACTGGGCTGAGAGAAGACACTGGTGCAGGGGAGCCTAGGGCATAGGGACACTGACGGCAGACAGTGCACCTACAAAGCAAAGGCGTCTTACCTAGGGAGACGCTGGGAAGAAATACACGATGGACGCCGCCATGTTGGGGTGGAGCCACGGGTCGCGACCTCCCAGAAGGCTCTGCGATGGAGGAGACGCGACCGCGCATGCGCAGAGGGACCGGACGCCGTGAGCCGGCGAAGGAGGAAGCAGAGCGGCGCTGGACAGGATCGCGAGTGCGCCGAGGGACGGGAGAAGCCGGGTAAGTATGCGCAGCGTTCGTAACACCAACCCTGCTGCAATACCATCATCCCAGTGGACTCCTTTTAGCAGAGTCGGTCATCCCTGACCGAATACCACAGGTGGCATCACGAGCACTCTTTATTCAAAACAACCCCTTTAAAGACTTTCCCTTTAACTTGGATGCCCAGGGCCACAGACCGGGTTGCTGCCACCGTGACTACCCCTTTAATGACCACCGGACCCGGCTCGAGTACCCCAGGGTCCTAGCGGGTGATCCATTTACTTTTCTGTCGTGTTTGTCATTATCTTATTGAGACTAAGGGTCTATTTTAAGGATTACTTGAAGTTATATTTTAATCTTACCACTACCTTGCTATTTACTACTATATTATGGATTGCTCAGATGTTATTTAATTATCAATGAAAATTATTCTCTGATGACACTTCCGTGTAATTTATTATACAGTATGTTGAAACTGTGTTTGCACTATTTAATTGCTGTTGAAAACTCTGGAGGAGCTGAAACATTCCGGTTCTCACAAACGAAAGAATCAAGATTCACAATATCTCTGAGTGCCAGGAATTCTTCACTTAATTTAACTTACTTCCATGTGCGGAGGACTGGAATGTTAGTGGCCATTTAGATTTTTTAATAGGTAGGTCAAGCTTGAAAATTTCATTTTTTTGCATATAAGTAAAACGGATGTCACAAATATGGTTAAAATTGAGATGGAACAAAAACAGAAGAAAATTGGAAGAAAAAAAACCCAACATCAATCCGTTTTTCTAATTCCCCCTAAAAATCTGAATAATGCTTTAAGGCACCTTTAGTGGCCACTGTTTTAAAGGGGTTAAAGTGTATTTATCACCAACTTTTCAGATGTAAACAGTAAAACGAGTAATAGACCTACTGGTAATTATGTTTCCAGAAATCCATCCTGACAGCACCATGGAGGTCGTCTTTCTCAACCTTACAGGGTCAGGAAACAGGAAAGATTAAAGGGAATCTGTCACCACTTTTTGTGGGCTACGAGGTAAAAATACCATTCAATTCAGTGCCCCTTATGCATTACACAAGTACCTCTGATACCCCCTGACTCCCCATGTATGATCTATAAATACCTTTTTTATTCCTCCAGTGCTGTATGTTAATATGATCAGTCTGGACCAATAGGTGGGGCTTAGGGTCCGTCTCTCCTACCCTCCTCACTTGCTTCTATGCATGCCTTGTGGTGAATCTTGGTGATTGCGTAGTTTTCGCGTGTGCACATTCTAAAAGCATCTCGCACTTGCACAGTATTCTTTGCCCAACAGTGGGCAAAGCAGAAAAGCTGTATTGCGCATGTGCCGGCATACGCCATTGCATTCTGTGTACCGGAAGTATTTTGCTGCCATTTCTGTGTTCCGGGCCATAGTAAGCAATCGCGTATGCTGACGCATGCGCATTACAGCTTTTCTGCTTTGCCCACTGTTGGGCAAAGCATACTGCGCACGCGCGGGATGCCTTTGGAATGCGCACGAGCAAAACTGCACGATGGCGGAAATTCACTGCAAGGAATGCGTAGAAGCAAGCGAGGAGGGGAGGAGAGATGTACACTAAGCCCCGACCATCTGACCGGACTGACCATATTAACATACAGCGTGGGAGGAATAAAAAATGTTTGCATGGATTATATGTGGGGAGTCAGAAGGTATCAGAAGTACTTGTGTATTGCATAGGGGGCACTGAATTGAATGGTATTTTTACCTGGTAGCCCAAAAAATTGGTGACAGATTCCCTTTAAAAGGAAACCTCAGTGCTTTCCCAAGTACCACACCAGGATTGATGCAACTGACACAGGTGGTATTAGCATTGTCCAGAGGTACGGATGGCTGAATGGCGGGACATGACGGAACTGGCGTAGACAGAAAGGATGTCGTCCAGGATAGCCGGGTAACAGGTAACTGATAGTCTGCAGACACAAGCACTGTAAGCAGAGAACTGGCAGAATACTTCAGAAGCTAAAGCACACACTAGCCGAAACTGTAAGCTAGCAACAGAGTATACTTGTTGCTCCGGCACCCTCCCTATGGGGGCTAGAAATAGTAATTACTAACACGCCGTTGGTCAGAAGTACTTTTTGAAAAATGTGTGCTGTCTCTTTAAGAGACCGGGAGCGCGTGCGCGCAACCTAAGCACTCTACCCAAGAACCTGCTGGCCACGCACCAGGAAGCAGGGGGAAGAGAGGAAGCCGAGGCTGCAGCAGGATGGCATGGGACCGGCACAGGGTGGACCCTGCGAAGGTACAGGACCACGACCTGGTGTAACAAGCTACACTGGGCTTGGAAGCTTTCTTCCCTCTATTTTTGCCCCTGTACTGAACAAATAAATTAGAATCCTGCCTCAAACTGCGAGTGGCCTCTAAGTACCCAATGACCACCTGTCTAACGTCCAAGGCTGGTTCAACGCGTCAATCCCTTCTGGATTGTCTGCGCGATTCAGGAAGTAAAGTCTGTTGACCTTTGAATTTTTCCTTGTTGCAAACAGGTCTGGGGTGTACACCAAAGTTGGCATAACTGTTGGAATACCTCCCTGTTTAACTCCCACTCTGTAGGCCAAATCTTCCATATGCTCAAATAATCTGCCACATCATTCTGGGATCCCTCCAGATGAACCGCTGAAACTGATAGGACTGTTCTTTCTGCCCAGACAAAGATCTTTGATAACAAATCTTGGAGGGCACGATGTTTCGGACCTGCCTGGTGATGCAAGAAAGATACTGTTGTCATGTTGTCTGACATGATCTTCACATAATGTCCTTCTAACAATGGCTGATTCCATTATAAGGTCTCCCACACAGCTTACAGCTCCTGTAGTTTGATGACTGGGACTGGATATCCTTAGGCCCTCTTCCCTGCAGTATCTTCCCATCCTTCCTTATTGGCAACTGTGGTACTATACAAGGAGAGGTAATCCACGGGATGCCCAGCTAAAGATTTTTGGGAACCGTCCACCAGAGCAACGACTTCCTTACCACAAGGGATAAGCGCATTCCTTTGTCAAGCGTAATCTGGCATCTGTCCCAGTGGGAGAGAATAGCCCTCTTTAATGCCCTGGAGTGGAATTGGGCCCACCGGACTCAGGGAATGTAAGATGGTTAGCAAACCTAGGATCATCTTTGCCGCCCTGATCGAACCGCGGCTCTCCAAGAGCAGTTGGACTCTGTCTTTCAAGGATTTCTGTTTTTCCCCTGGTAAGTAGGATGCTCTCAGCCTAGAGTCCAGCAGGACCCCCATGAAAACCTTCCTGGATACTGGCACCAAGTCTGACTTTTTCAGATTAAGGATCCCACCAACATGCTCCAACGTCAATATCGTCCTTTCTTTGTGAGCCTGAAGTTCTTCCACTGAGTAAGTTAGCAGCAAGAAGTCGTCCAGATACGGGATTATAATTAAACACATCTTCCTTAAATAGGCCACGATCTCTGAAATCAGTTTTGTAAAGACCCGGGGAGCTGAGGCCAGACCAAAGGAAATGCACTGGAATTGGAAGTGGCAGTTTAGATTTTGAATTTTAACTGTGAACCATAGGAATTTCTGGGAGAAAGGATGTGCTGGCACATAATACGCACTATTTAGAGCTAGTGTGCACATAAGTGCATCTTTGTTTATTAGGGGAATTGTTGATCTTATAGATTCCAAATGATCTGTAAATATATTTGTGCTAATGCACAAAGGTTTACAGCTGCCGCAGGTCAAGAAGCCAACCACAAAGGGATCAGGTGTAGTCTAATAATAAGTAAAAAGCAGACTTGCCCTGAAGAAACCAAGTGTTAAGGGAGAAATAGGATTTTTACTGATACTGAAATATGCACAAAGAAGATTATTCAATAGGATTGGTGCAATTACTTCTGAAATCCACACTTATAACTAGAAATGGGTTGTGCCCATAGCACATTTGAGGTGGGGGATGTGATATTTGGCTGATTTATAAAATATACAACATATATTGCACAATGCCCATGAGAGTCTGAAAATAAAGGCTGTAATAAAAAAAAATTTTGGTTAGTAAGGGGAAAAAATGTGATAAATACTCCTGGATGTGGCTGCGCTAAATGGAAAAAAGGGAAAAAAGAGGGAAGATTAATGAGCATAAAAATGAACTGCCGGCTTCATGTATTTAGCAAATGATATCTCAAGACAATAGTCCAACTAAGTACTTAGTAATAGCCCAGATTATTATGTCCTTTGTAAAGATGTGGCTATAGCTCATAGCCCAATAAATAGTTCTTATAGAGTGTTACCCCGGCAGGTGACAACCACTCGAAATAGAGTTTCTAATAGAGTGCAAAAAAAGTTTATTGCTCAAAACGTAGCACACTGAGCAGAACAGTTAGTACATGTAAGGTACCTCCCGTAGTCAGCAGATGGTCCGGTCACCTCGATTATACTGGCGATGAGCTGTTGGAGCAGGACCTGGATGACGAGGTGGTCAGGAGGTGCCGCGTGACTGCGTGACCAGTGCCGGGTGGTGGTATGGGTAGCAGAGAGAGCCAAAATCCAACGCATTTCGAAAAGTTTGCTTTCCTTCTTCAGGGATGGTCTCTCTTTCATGAAGAAGATGCTTATATAGGTTCGCTGTTGTTCCACCTGATATCAATAAAAACCAAACAATTATATTTCACTGTTTAATCCCCTCAGGATTAGGGTATCCAGAGTGAATATCCATTTACTCTCAGCACAGGACATGTTTTTAATATAATTGCCCTTCCTCCGATGCTGAGGTATGATCTTAAGCCCAATTATTTCCATGTACTGTACCGCACCTCCATGACATTCAGTGAAGTGTTTTGAAGGTGGGTGGTTAAGGTATTTTTGTTTTATGTTGTATGCGTTTTGTACGCCCCACATAAAACTTCTCACATGGGCATTCGATAATATAAATCACATCCTCTGTTGAGCATGTTATATAATTCGTAACTATATATTCTATGCCATCCATAGTGATCCCCAATCCTCAGTAGTGAAGAACACAGCATCGGGCTTACGTTTGTGGACTGAAGAACTGTGAGTAAAGCATTGGAAACTGCACCTTGCTGTGTCCTTGTGTCTTTCTACAACACCTGCCCGGCCTACCACAACTACCACCATCATAATCAATACTACACATGCCCTGGGGTTAGCTCTACCTGTGGAGAGCTGTACCAACTCTGCTGCATCACCAACAGCCCCAGTGGTCGGCTAACATCTTTATTTCCGAGTACCACAGGTGGCATAACAAACATTTTCCCTTATTATCTTAATTTCCCCTTTATTTCATTTCACCTTTAATTGGATGCCGAGGGCCACGGACCGGGTCACTGCTGCCGTGACCACATCCCTTTTAAGAACTTTCTGAGACCTGGTACTGAGTATCCCCACGGTCCTAGCGGGTGCTCCACATACGTCGGAATTAACAACTGATGCATGCTCAGTACAGCAGGGACTGGGGGCTTCAAATGAAGCATCATCAATAGTGATGAGCGAACCCCTGGATGTTCGGGTCTGGCAGGTTCAGCTGAACAGTTAAAAAAAAGTTTGGTTCGGGCATGATAGATGGATAGTCGAACCTGATCCCGGATCCCATTCAAATTAATGGGGGGCCCGAACATCCATTATTTGCCACACTGTCATCTTCAAGGCAGCGTGGCAAACACTGGCTTTGATCGTCAAGCCAGCATCTGTGACAGGAGGTAAAAAGTTCACCTCCGGTCACAGACGTTGGCTGATGGGAATACTACTGATAAAAGCGAGAGCAAGCAGTGGATTATTTTACCGCTGATCAGAGCCGCTGTAGTTTCTCGTAGTGTCATGTTCCTGGAGAAGTCCTTATTCGGTGTCTATGCCCGAAGAGTAGGTGTTTGGTACGGACTCCAAACTTTACTGTTCGGGTTCGCCCATCTCTAATCATCAAACACGAAGTAGGTAAAAACAATAAAGCAATTAGATAGTGTAGCTAGGAAACGATAAGGACTTTTAAGTAAGGTCTATTAGAAAATAGATTAAATTATGATATTAAATAGATAGACTTTTTGCTGAAGAGCTTGCAATCACTGCTCTGAAGCTTGCTGGATACAGCTTCTTTGATGTTGTGGAGGCAAAACTGACAATGAAATAACATTTGTGCAGCACTATATGGGGCCATAACATTTGTGCAGAACTATATGGGGCCATAACATTTGTGCAGCATTATATGGGGCCATAACATTTGTGCAGCACTATATGGGGCCATAACATTTGTGCAGCACTATTTGGGGGCCATAACATTTGTGCAGCACTATATGGGGCCATAACATTTGTGCAGCACTATATGGGGCCATAACATTTGTGCAGCACAATATGGGGCCATAACATTTGTGCAGCACTATATGGGGCCATAACGTTTGTGCAGCACTATATGGGGCCATAACATTTGTGCAGCACTATATGGGGCCATAATATTTGTGCAGCACTATATGGGGCCATAACATTTGTGCAGCACTATATGGGGCCATAACGTTTGTGCAGCACTATATGAGGCCATAACGTTTGTGCAGCACTGTATGGGGCCATAACATTTGTGCAGCACTATATGGGGCCATAGCATCTGTGCAGCACTATATGGGGCCATAATATTTGTGCAGCACTATATGGGGCCATAACATTTGTGCAGCACTATATGGGACCATAACGTTTGTGCAGCACTATATGGGGCCATAATGTTTGTGCAGCACTATATGAGGCCATAACGTTTGTGCAGCACTGTATGGGGCCATAACGTTTGTGCAGCACTATATGGGGCAAGTGTCTGTATGGGGCCATAATTAACGTTTGTGGAGCATTACGGTATATTGGGCAAGTGTCTGTATGGAGCATCTTATGGGGCCATAATCAGCATTTGTGCAGCATTATATTGAGCAAATGTGTCTATGGAGCATCTTATGGGGCCATTATTAACCTTTATGCAGGATTATATGGGGCATATTTTAATATGGAGCATCTTATGGGGCCCATCATAAACTGTATGGAGCATTATATGGGGCTCCTGATTCAATATGGATATTCAAAAACACTTAACCTACTGATGTCTCAATTAATTTTACTTTTATTGGTATCTATTTTTACTTTTGACATTCACCGGTAGCTGCTGCATTTCCCACCCTAGGCTTATACTCGAGTCATTAAGTTTTCCCAGTTTTTTGTGGCAAAATTAGGGTGGTCGGCTTATACGCGGGTCGGCTTATACTCGAGTATATACGGTAATTCACAATGTAGTACCAGTTGTCACCATTAGAGGGCATTAGGTACACATTTATCCTGTTCTGTATCCAGGAGCTTATCGCTTTAAGTCTGAGTTCTGACTAGAACCGCCCAAACCCCCCCCCCCCCCCCGGTTTCCCGGGCAAAGTAGCCATTTTCCCTCGGACCTTGAGTCTTACACGCATGTTCCTGGCTCTCTCTTCCTGCAGATCATTGCTCTTGATAAGCGGATTCCGGTGAGGCATGTACTTACATGTGCATGTTATGTTAGATGTTATGGACCTGGTGGTTAGGAGCACCAGGAACGACCTGATGGTTAAACTCACACAGGACAAGCTCTGGGAAGTGGGAGCTCTGCTGACCGCAACCCCTAATCCTATCACACAACTAGAAATAGCCGTGGAGCGTACCTAACTCTACCTAGACGCCTCTTCACAGCCTAAGAGCTAACTAGCCCTAGAGATAGAAAATAAAGCCTACCTTGCCTCAGAGAAATTCCCCAAAGGAAAAGGCAGCCCCCCACATATATTGACTGTGAGTAAAGATGAAAGTCACAAACACAGAAATGAAACAGGTTTCAGCAAAGGGAGGCCAGACTTACTAAACAGACCGAGGATAGGAAAGGTATCTTTGCGGTCAGCACAAAAAACTACAAAAGACCACGCAGAGTATGCAAAAAGACCTCCGCACCGACTCACGGTGCGGAGGTGCCACTCTGCATCCCAGAGCTTCCAGCCAGCAAGGCAAAATCATGATACCAAGCTGGACAAGGAAATAGTGAACAAATAATAACTAGCAGGGACTTAGCTTCTGCTGGAGTAGACAGGTCACCAGAAAGATCCAAGAGCGAACTGAACCAGTACAAGAACATTGACAGCTGGCATGAAGTAATGATCAGAGTGGAGTTAAATAGAGCAGCCAGCCAAGACTAAACTAGGTCACCTGTGGAAGGAACCTCAGAACCAGCAGCTCCACTCACAGCCACCAGAGGGAGTCCATGGACAGAACGCGCCGAAGTACCGTTCATGAGCACAGGAGGGAGTTTGATAACAGAATTCACAACAGTACACCCCCCTGGAGGAGGGGTCACCGAACCCTCACCAGAGCCCCCAGGCCGATCAGGACGAGCCAAATGAAAGGCACGAACCAGATCGGCAGCATGAACATCAGAGGCAACAACCCAGGAATTATCTTCCTGACCATAACCCTTCCACTTGACCAGGTACTGGAGTTTCCGTCTCGAAATACGAGAATCTAAAATCTTCTCCACCACATACTCCAACTCCCCCTCGACCAACACCGGGGCAGGAGGGTCAACGGAGGGAACCATAGGCGCCACGTATCTCCGCAATAACGACCTATGGAACACATTATGGATGGCAAAAGAAGCTGGAAGGGCCAAACGAAATGACACAGGATTGAGAACTTCAGAAATCTTATACGGACCAATGAAACGAGGCTTAAACTTAGGAGAGGAAACCTTCATAGGAACATAACGAGACGACAACCAAACCAAATCCCCAACACGAAGTCGGGGACCAACACAGCGCCGGCGGTTAGCGAAACGTTGAGCCTTCTCCTGGGACAATGTCAAATTGTCCACCACATGAGTCCAAATCTGCTGCAACCTGTCCACCACAGTATCCACACCAGGACAGTCCGAAGGCTCAACCTGCCCTGAAGAGAAACGAGGATGGAAATTGGAATTACAGAAAAAAGGCGAAACCAAAGTAGCCGAGCTGGCCCGATTATTAAGGGCGAACTCCGCCAAAGGCAAGAAGGACACCCAATCATCCTGATCAGCAGAAACAAAGCATCTCAGATATGTTTCCAAAGTCTGATTAGTTCGTTCGGTTTGGCCATTTGTCTGAGGATGGAAAGCCGAGGAAAAAGACAAATCAATGCCCATCTTAGCACAAAAGGACCGCCAAAACCTCGAAACAAACTGGGAACCTCTGTCCGAGACGATGTTCTCCGGAATGCCATGCAAACGAACCACATGCTGGTAAAACAATGGCACCAAATCAGAGGAGGAAGGCAATTTAGACAAGGGTACCAAATGGACCATCTTAGAGAAGCGATCACAAACCACCCAAATGACCGACATCCTTTGAGAGACAGGGAGATCTGAAATAAAATCCATGGAAATATGCATCCAGGGCCTCTTCGGGACCGGCAAGGGCAAAAGCAACCCACTGGCACGAGAACAGCAGGGCTTAGCCTGAGCACAAGTCCCACAGGACTGCACAAAAGAATGCACATCCCGTGACAAAGAAGGCCACCAAAAGGATCTAGCCACCAAATCTCTGGTACCAAAGATTCCAGGATAACCAGCCAACACCGAACAATGAACATCAGAGATAACTCTACTAGTCCATCTATCAGGGACAAACAGTTTCACCGCTGGACAACGGTCTGGTCTATCAGCCTGAAACTTCTGCAGCACCCGCCGCAAATCAGGGGAGATGGCAGACAAAATTACCCCCTCTTTGAGAATACCCGCCGGCTCAGGAATACCCGGAGAGTCAGGCACAAAACTCCTTGACAGGGCATCACCCTTCACATTCTTAGAGCCCGGAAGGTACGAAACCACAAAATCAAAACGGGAGAAAAACAGCGACCATCGAGCCTGTCTAGGATTCAACCATTTGGCAGACTCGAGATAAGTCAGATTCTGATCCGTCAAAACTACCACGTGGTGCTTGGCTCCTTCAAGCCAATGTCGCCACTCCTCAAATGCCCACTTCATGGCCAACAACTCTCGATTGCCAACATCATAATTGCGCTCAGCAGGCGAGAATTTTCTAGAAAAGAAGGCACATGGTTTCATCACTGAGCAATCAGAACTTCTTTGCGACAAAACAGCCCCTGCTCCAATCTCAGAAGCATCAACCTCGACCTGAAAAGGGAGCGAAACATCTGGCTGGCACAACATAGGGGCAGAAGAAAAACAACGCTTCAACTCCTGAAAAGCCTCTACAGCCGCAGAGGACCAATTGACCACATCAGCACCTTTCTTGGTCAAATCAGTCAACGGTTTAGCAACACTAGAAAAATTAGCAATGAAGCGACGGTAAAAATTAGCAAAGCCCAGGAACTTCTGCAGGCTCTTCACAGATGTCGGCTGAGTCCAGTCATAAATGGCCTGAACTTTAACAGGGTCCATCTCGATAGTAGAAGGGGAAAAAATGAAACCCAAAAATGAAACCTTCTGAACTCCAAAGAGACATTTTGACCCCTTCACAAACAAGGAATTCGCACGAAAGACCTGGAACACCATTCTGACCTGCTTCACATGGGACTCCCAATCATCCGAAAAGACTAAAATATCATCCAAATATACAATCATGAATCTATCCAGGTACTTTCGGAAGATGTCATGCATAAAGGACTGAAACACAGATGGAGCATTAGAAAGCCCGAATGGCATAACCAGGTACTCAAAATGGCCCTCGGGCGTATTAAATGCTGTTTTCCATTCATCGCCTTGTTTAATTCGCACAAGATTATATGCCCCTCGAAGATCTATCTTGGTGAACCAACTAGCCCCCTTAATCCGAGCAAACAAATCAGACAGCAGCGGCAAAGGGTACTGAAATTTGACTGTGATCTTATTAAGAAGGCGGTAATCGATACAAGGTCTCAAAGAACCATTCTTCTTGGCCACAAAAAAGAACCCTGCTCCCAACGGTGATGACGACGGGCGAATATGACCTTTCTCCAAGGATTCCTTTATATAACTCCGCATAGCGGCGTGCTCTGGTACAGATAAATTAAACAGTCGGCCCTTAGGAAACTTACTACCAGGAATCAAATCAATAGCACAATCGCAGTCCCTATGAGGAGGTAGGGCACTGGACTTGGGCTCATCAAACACATCCTGGTAATCTGACAAAAACTCAGGGACTTCAGAAGGAGTGGAAGGCGAAATTGACAGCAATGGAACATCACCATGTACCCCCTGACAACCCCAGCCGGACACAGACATAGATTTCCAATCCAATACTGGATTATGGACCTGTAGCCATGGCAACCCCAAAACGACCACATCATGCAGATTATGCAACACCAAAAAGCGAATATCCTCCTGATGTGCAGGAGCCATGCACATGGTCAATTGAGTCCAGTACTGAGGCTTATTCTTGGCCAAAGGCGTAGCATTAATTCCTCTCAATGGAATAGGATACTGCAAGGGCTCCAAGAAAAAACCACAGCGCCTGGCAAACTCCAAGTCCATCAAATTCAGGGCAGCGCCTGAATCCACAAATGCCATAACAGAATAGGATGACAAAGAGCAAATCAGAGTAACGGACAAAAGAAATTTAGACTGTACCGTACCAATGGTGGCAGACCTAGCGAACCGCTTAGTGCGCTTAGGACAATCGGAGATAGCATGAGTGGAATCACCACAGTAAAAACACAGACCATTCCGACGTCTGTGTTCTTGCCGTTCAGCTCTGGTCAAAGTCCTATCACATTGCATACGCTCAGGCCTATGCTCAGATAATACCGCCAAATGGTGCACAGCTTTGCGCTCACGCAAGCGCCGATCGATCTGAGTGGCCAAGGACATAGACTCATTCAGACCAGCAGGCGTGGGAAATCCCACCATGACATCCTTAAGGGCTTTAGAAAGACCCTTTCTTAAAATTGCCGCCAGGGCATACTCGTTCCACTGAGTAAGCACAGACCACTTTCTAAACTTCTGACAATACACCTCCGCTTCATCCTGACCCTGACACAAAGCCAGCAAGATTTTCTCTGCCTGATCCACTGAATTTGGTTCATCATAAAGCAATCCAAGCGCCAGAAAAAACGCATCTACATCACGCAATGCAGGATCTCCTGGCGCAAGGGAAAATGCCCAGTCTTGAGGGTCACCACGCAACAAAGAAATAATGATTTTTACTTGTTGAACGGGGTCACCAGAGGAGCGGGGTTTCAAAGCTAGAAACAGTTTACAATTATTTTTGAAATTCGGAAACTTAGATCTATCCCCAGAAAACAAATCAGGAATTGGAATTCTAGGCTCTAACATCGGATTCTGAACCACAAAATCTTGAATGTTTTGTACCCTTGCAGTGAGATGATCCACACAAGAGGACAGACCTTGAATGTGCATATCTACACCTGTGTCCTGAACCACCCAGAGGTAAAGGGGAAAAGAAAGACAAAACACACTGCAGAGAAAAAAAAATGGTCTCAGAACTTCTCTTATCCCTCTATTGAGATGCATTAATTCTTTGGGCCAGCTGTACTGTTATGGACCTGGGAAGTGGGAGCTCTGCTGACCGCAACCCCTAATCAGAAACGTGGGATTTCTACGTCCTTTATGACATCATCGTCGCTGTGCCCGTCGCTGATTGGTCGAGGCCAATCAGAGACGCGGGATTTCCAGGACAGACAGACAGACGGAAAAACCCTTAAACAATTATATATATAGATTGCTGTTTCTCTGTATGCAGAGAGATGTTTGCCTGTATAAAGTAATACAATGCTGACAGCCTGAACCTGCCCTAAGATAGCCATGAGAACTGTGTATCTGCCTTATCCTGTGTTCAGTGTTAGCTCTCTAATCTCTCTGTTATTCATGTTATTGCATCTTGCAACATGCTGTAATATGCCAAGTACTGATGCACTGTTATTTCCTTTGTAGTTTTTACCTGATCATCCATTATATCGAATACCTCACAATATCATCTACTATTGTTGTTCATCGTTCACCATCTCAATAAATATAGACTTAAGAACCTATACAGTGTGTTTACTGAGGTAATGGATGAAGGTTTAGCCATATGCTAGAATCCACACAGCATCATATGTGGAGGAAGGCAGAAGAAGGATGATAGGGAGTAACACAGAAACAATATCAAATGTGTCCTTTTTCCTAAGAAATTGGTTCAGTTACACCGCTAGGGACACAGCCTCATCCTGGGACAATGGAGAAGGACTATAAACCATCATATCACAACTTTCACTAGATAGACCCTGGCAGAATTGACTGTGGAGACCTGGGTTATTCCAGGATGTCCTCACTGCCCAGTGTCTGCACTGAGAGCAGTAGGGGTATGTTTCCACGGTCAGTATTGCCAGCGCTTTGGACGCAGCAGTGATTCCACATGTGTTCATTGAACCATGCGGAATCACTGCATCCTATATATTGCACTCTGATATTTATCTTGCGTAGACTGAACATCTCCGCAAGACAAATTGACATGCTGCGGTCTAGAAAGACACGCCGCATGTGCGTATACACAGGGATGCCGGAGGCGTCCCTGCACACATAGTGGAGATAGGATTTCATAAAATCCCATCCACTATGCTGTAACATCTGGATGTTGCGGATTGGATCCTGTGGCTGAAAGCAGCGTCCAATCTGCAGCATTTACTAACAGTGGAAACATACCCTAGTACTTTCACTTTATTATTTCTCTGAATCAACCTTCGGATCATTGATTCAGCAACCACAATTTTATGTGGAATGGTCATAAATGAGCTCCAGACCAGAGAAAAAAAATCAGCAGAGGAAAACATTGGAGAATAATCAGGAAGAAAATTACCAAGCCTGATGATTTCCACAAAGTAACACAAAACAATACTCAGGCGTTGACTCTCTCCCCCAGATGAGGTAGGATGGAGTCAAATAAACATTTTACCTGAAGCAAAAATGATGAAAAACTTACCTTGGTCCCCGTTGAAACAGACAGGTAATTTTACCTGAGGTTCAGATGACTGATTAGGGTGGGGTTTAACCTGTGGAGCGGTGAAAAATGCAAGCTGTTGTTGCTGCATGATGTCTGCCACTTCCAAAGACAAAGTCTGCAATTGCGTTGTCAGTGCATCCATGATGACTTCTTGGCATACAATAAATGGAGTGAGCTGGTAATAATGTAATGATTGCCAAAGCACATTCACACGGCAAACCAGGAAAACAAATGCCTGTACCTGACAGTTCCTTGTTCAGACTAGGAAAAGCCCTTTTCTGACCCTGGTCTGTTCTTTCCTGACCACGGAGGTTGACACCCTAAGTTACTGCTATGGCACCCTTACTTGACAGTTTCTTACCTTGAATGTCTTTAGCAGCGCCTACGATCACTAAAGTAGCAGTTCCTTATGGACAATCACACACAAAGCAACTGCAACCAACACAAACTACTGTACAGTGAAAGAATTCAAGGATGGGGTCACACTTAACATATGAAAAATCGGTCCGAGTCTCCCGGCCGAGAGTTGCACAAGTGTAATGTGAGTGTCATGGGGGTACAATCCGATTTCTCAAACCTAGCATCCGATTTACATCCGAATGCAGTGCGATTGCTATCCGATTGCAATGCGATTTTAACATGAGATTTTACATACAGCAATTCGCTATGTCATTTACACATCGTTTTCAAAGGAAATATTCATCAACACACACACATATACACTGCTCAAAAAAATAAAGGAAACACTTATACACCAGATTATAACTCCAAATAAATTAAACTTCTGTGAATTCAAACTGTCCACTTATCAAGCAACACTGTTTGACAATCAATTTCACATGCTGTTGTGCAAATGGAATAGACAACAGATGGAAATTATTGGCAATTATCAAAACACACTCTACAAACGAGTGGTTCTGCAGGTGGGGACCACAGACCACATCTCAGTACCAAAGCTTTCTGGCTGATGTTTTCGTCACTTTTGAATGTTGGTTGTGTTTTCACACTTGTGGTAGCATGAGACGGACTCTACAACCCACACAAGAGGCTCAGGTAGTGCAGCTCATCCAGGATGGCACATCAGTGTGAGCTGTGGCAAGAAGGTTTGCTGTGTCTGTCAGCGTAGTGTCCAGAGGCTGGAGGCGCTACCAGGAGACAAACCAGTACACCAAGAGATGTCGAGGGGGCCATAGGAGGGCAACAACCCAGCAACAGGACCGCTACCTCAGCCTTTGTGCAAGGAGGAACAGGAGGAGCACTGCCAGAGCCCTGCAAAATGACCTCCAGCAGGCCACAAATGTGCATGTGTCTGCACAAACTGTTACAAACCGACTCCATGAGGATGGTCTGAGTGCCCGACGTCCACAGATGGGAGATGCGCTCACAGCCCAACACCGTGCAGGACGCTTGGCATTTGCCACAGAACACCAAGATTGGCAAATTCGCCACTGGCACCCTGTGCTCTTCACAGATGAAAGCAGGTTCACACTGAGCACATGTGACAGACGTGACAAAGTCTGGAGACGCGATCTGCTGCCTGCAACATCCTTGAGCATGACCGGTTTGGCAGTGGGTCAGTAATGTGTGGGGAGGCAAATCTTTGGAGAGCGTTACAGCCCTCCATGTGCCAGCCTGAGGTACCCTGACTGCTAATAGGTACCAGGATGAGATCCTCAGACCCATTATGAGACCAAATGCAGGTGCAGTGGGCCCTGGGTTCCGTCTGATGCATGACAATGCTAGGCCGCATGTGGCTGAAGTGTGTCAGCAGTTCCTGCATGATGCTATGGCCTGCCTGTTCCCCAGCACTGAATCCAATCGAGCACATCTGGGACATCATGTCTTGTTCCATCCACCAACGCCACATTGCACCACAGACTGTCCAGGAGTTGACTGATGCCTTAATCCAGGTCTGGGAGGAGATCTCTCAGGATAACATCCACCATCTCATCAGGACAATGCCTAGGCATTGCATGGAGGTCATACAGGCACATGAAGGCCACACACACAACTGAGCATCATTTCCTTGTCTTGAGGCATTTCCATTGAAGTTGGATCAGCCTGCATTTTGATTTTCCACCTTGATTTTGAGCATCATTCCAACTCCAGACCTCCATGGGATATTAGTTGTGATTTTCATTCATCATTTTCAGGTTTTATTGTTCTCAATGAATTCCGATATATGTAATAAATTAAGATTTGCAACTGGAGTATTTCATTCAGTGATATCTAGGATGTGGGATTTTAGTGCTCCCTTTATTTTTTGAGCCGCGTGTATATAGATACATAAATAGATAGATAGATAGATAGATAGATAGATAGATAGATAGATAGATAGATAGATAGAAGAAAAGCTGGCAATTCATGTGCACGTAAAGTAAAATCACACTGACAGGTTAGAATAGAGAGAATAGATATATACACATAGAATACATAGATATATAGATGTCTGATATTAATAGCTGATATTAATAGCCTAGGAAGGGGCCATGGATACTGGCCCCCACCAGGCTAAAAACATCAGCTCTCAGCCATCCCAGAAAAGGCACATCTCTAAGATGCGCCAATTCTGGCACTTAGCCTCCCTCTTCCCACTTGTGCTTCAACGGTGGCAAGTGTGGTGATAGTTGTGGAGTTGATGTCACCTTTGTATTGTCAGGTGATATCAAGCCCAGAGGTTAGTAATGTAGTGGCGTCAATGAGACGCCCCCGTTACTAACCCCATAGTCACCTTTTAATAGCCAGTAATGGCTAATTATACAGCTGTGAGCTCATATTAATAGCCTGGGAAGCTCCACGCTATAAACATCTTCCCCCAGCTTCTATCTATTCTATTCTAACCTGTCAGTGTGATTTTACTGTATACGGCACATGAATTGCTGGTTTTTCAAAGGATTCTGGTGCGTAAAAATCGGACAGCACTTGCATGGTCCGAGTGCTGTGCGATTTTTTTCCTCGCACCCATAGGCTTGCATTGACGAGTATCATCCGATTTTCAGTGACAATCGCAGCATGCTGTGATTTTACATGCACATAGAATACACGGGAGAAAAAATACAGTGATGTGAGCTGTCCCATAAATTAACACTGGTCCGAGTGCTATGCGATGTTTTCTCGCATAACACTCATCCGTATTCTACGCTTGTGTGACCCCGGCCCAAGAAAGACTGTCATCAGCAGGAAACACCAGTATGCAAAGGTATTTAACCCCTTAAGGACAAAGGGTATTTCCGTTTTTGCATTTCCATTTTTTGCTCCCTTTCTTCCCATAGCCATAACTTTTTTATTTTTCCATCAATATGGCCATATGTGGGCTTGTTTTTTGTGTGACAAGTTATACTTTTCAACAACACCATTGCTTTTACCGTATCATGTACTGGACAATGGGAAGAACATTCTAACTGCCATGAAATTGCAAAAGAAAGTGCAATTCCACATTTTTTTTACCATGGTCACTAAATGCTAAAACTGACCTGCTATTCTAATTCTCCTGTTCATTACGAGTTCATAGATACCAAAAATGTATAGGTTCTTTTTTATTTACCTGGTAAAAAAAAACTCCAAAGTTTGTCGCCCCCAAAAAATAAGACGCCATTTTACGAGATCTGTAGCGTCTTCATTCTGTAGCATCTTAGGCTTATTTTTTGCCCACCGAGCTCAAGTTTTTATTGACACCATTTTGGGATAGATACAATGTTTTGTTCAACAGTTATTTTATTGCAGTATTGCAGCGACCAAAACAAATGGTGGCATTTTGATTTTTTTCTCATTGCGCCGTTTACTGATCGGATTAATTATTTTTATATCTTGATAAATCGGGCAATTCTGAACTCTGCAATACCAAATATGTGTATTTTTTCATTGATTTATTTTGAATGTTGAATGGGGCAAAAGTGGGGGGATTGGAACTTTTATATTTTTAAAAAAAGTTATATATTTTTCTACATTTTTGCTTGCTTCAATAGTTTCTATGGGAGACTAGAAGCTGTGATCATCTGATCTGACCTGTGTACCTATGCAACTCATAGCAGGAATGCTCACACGCTATGAGCGCTGACCGCTGAGCGGTGCTAATAGCTATCTGGCTATGACAACCACAGGGGTCTCTTATAAACCCAGTGTTGTCATGCCAACCCATTGGCAACCCGTGGTCATGTGACATGGGCACCAATGGGCGGAGCTAAGACACGCATCCGGTTTGCGCTAGTTAAACGCTGCTGTCAGAGATTGACAGCGTCATTTAGCTAGATAACAGCCACAGGTGGAGCGTGATTCCACATAGGATCTAACCATCTGACTTGTGCCGGAAAAGGTGCGGGCTCATCACCGGAGCCAGCACCAAAAAGGGGGAGGTGACCTATGATGGACAGTGCACATCATAGGTCATTAAGGGGTTAAAGATGTCCCTGAAAGGAGATAGTACAGAAAAACAGAGTAAGTAAAAAACACCTATTACCCCAAACCAACAGAAACAAAGAGAACTAAAACACCCAAAGAAACACCAAAAGGTATATCATTTATAGCTCAGCGGAAAAAGACACCGACTACAAAATTCAAGGGTTCGAATCCAGAAGCATTAGAGCTGATACAGGTTTCCCTCAGAGTTTTGCTATGAATAAAAACGCCAAAAATCTGTCTGTTTATACACAATATAGAAAACCTCCAATCAACTGTTCTGATATTTCCTAGCAGAATGACATAGTCATAAAAATGTAAAAAAAAAGTACTGCACAGTGACAAGATCCTAGTGCGCATACATTGGAATGGACAACGAGCGTATACTCAGTAGAGCAAGGACGATCCTAGCCCCTGAAACCGACATTACTGATGATGCTTCATTTCAGGGTGGGAACAGAGGTTGGAGCAGTGACCGCAGCCTCTGACCCCAGATGAAGTCCCATTGGAGTATCCCAGCATGCAATGGGGATTTTCAAATAAAACATCATCAAACGGAAAGGGGATAAAAAAAAATAAAGTAGTTAGAGAGACAGAATGGTACCTACTTGTCAATTAAAGTATACTAGAAAAGAGATCAGATTATTACATTAAATAGATAGAGATTTAGGATTAAATCAGTGTATGCTTTGGACCTCCCCTTAAATAGCTCTAAACGTAGCATTTTAATAATACAGTTTACTGGTCAGTTATAGTGTGAAAAAGAAAAACCTGCATATGAAAGGCGTATTCTTCTGTGATGTTATTGTGTAACTACAATTGTATAAGCTATTTACCAACAGATGATATATTTACATCTGCACGCTCCAATATATCAAGCCAGCTCCTTTGAAACTTTATCAGGTAACATGCCTGAGCTGTAGGCTGAATTCTTGGAAATATATCTGCAGAGAAAAACATTGTTAATCCCAAGTCCTAAATCTCATGCATTGGTCAGTTATTGTATCCTATAAATCATTAGTCTTATCTTTGCTGTTTTTGTTTTCACATACTTATCCTTTTTCTCATTTGGTAGAAGAATATACATTGAAGTGGTTTTCTCTGAAAAGAATTGGAAAGAAAAGCAATAAAATCTTTTTACTACCTTGCAAAAATCAAACAGCTGGAATTGATATTAGAATCATAAACCCCAATGTTATATTTTGCTGGATAGATATTAAAATCTTTGTGTTTGTTGGTAGCTTGGAATATGTTTTTTCCCAATGCACTTATAGGAATTCAGTATGGTTCGGTGAATTGTATTTCCTTATTTATCATTATACAGTGGTATGTAACACTTTGGGTCAAAACTACTGTTATTGTGAACAGTAAAGCAAGTTGAACATGAAATGATCTCTAAAAGGCCTAAAGTTAAACATTTCCTTTGTATTTTAGGCCCCCAAAAATATTCATTCCAGTTTTTGATTGATTGCAATAAGTACTCACTATCTCTTTTCTCTAGTCCTAAAGTGCTTCACAAAGAAATAAATTTCATATTTTCTCTTCCTTTTTTTCTGCTATCAAAATATTCACTCTCATTTGACTGGTATTCGGCCTAACCACCCCGCATTCTCATCCATGACTTTGTTTGATAGTCACATTCACACCCATACCAACTACTATTATTTAAAAAAAAAAAACATTTTTTACACATCCTCCTCTTCTTTTTGAAGAAACACATAAGAGGCATCATTATCTGATGTAAAACTTTCTTTGGTCCTTTTTTCTGTGGACATTGTGTTTTATTCTGTTCAACCCCTTAATGACAGAGACAATTTGGTATTTAACGACAAAGCCAATTTTTACAATTCTGACCACTGTCACTTTATGAGGTTATAGCTCTGGAACGCTTCAATGGATCTCACTTATTCTGAGATTTTTTTTGTAACCTATTGTACTTCATGTTAGTGGTAACATTTCTTCTATATAATGTGTGTTTATTTATGAAAAAATGGAAATTTGGCAAAAATTTTAAACATTTTGCAATTTTCAAACTTTTAATTTTTGTAACCATAAATCAGAGAGTGGTGTCACACAAAATAGTTAATGAATAACATTTCCCACATGTCTACTTTATATCAGCACAATTTTGGCCAGCAATTTCTCATTTTTCCAACAAAATTTACAAAACCATTTTTTTAGGGACCACCTCACATTTGAAGTGAGTTTGGGGGATCAATATGACAGAAAATACCCAAAAGTGACACCATTCTAAAAACTGAACCCATCAAGGTGCTCAAAACCACACTCAAGAAGTTTATTAACCCTTCAAGTGCTTCATGAGAATTAAAGCAACGTGGAAGGAAAAAAAATTACATTTTACTTTTTTCGCCAAAAATTTATTTGGAACCATTTTTTTTTATTTTCATAAGGGTGCCAGGGGAAAACAGACCACAAAATTTGTTGTGCAACTTCTCCTGAGTACACCGATATCCCATATGTGGGGGAAAGCCAATGTTTGGGCGCATGGCAGGGCTCAGAAGGGAGGGAGCACCGTTTGACTTTTTTAACGCAAAATTGACTGGAATCAATGGTGGCACCATTTTATTATTATTATTATTTATTTATATAGCACCATTGATTCCATGGTGCTGTACATGAGAAGGGGTTACATACAAGTTACAAATATCACATACAGTAAACAAACTAACAATGACGGACTGATACAGAGGGGCGAGGACCCTGCCCTTGCGGGCTTACATTTTACAGGATTATGGGGAAGGAGACAGTAGGTTGAGGGTTGCAGGAGCTCCGGTGTTGGTGAGGCGGTAGCTCCGGTGTTGGTGAGGCGGTAGCTTCGATAGTGATGAGGCAGCAGCGGTGTCAGTGCAGGCTGTAGGCTTTCCTGAAGAGATGAGTTTTCAGGTTCCGTCTGAAGGATCCGACTGTGGTTGATAGTCGGACGTGTTGGGGCAGAGAGTTCCAGAGGATGGGGGATATTCGGGAGAAGTCATGGAGGCGATTGGATGAGGAGCGAATAAGTGTGGAGGAGAGAAGGAGGTCTTGGGAGGACCGGAGGTCACGTGAGGGAAGATATCGAGAGATTAGTTTAGAGATATATGGAGGAGACAGGTTGTGGATGGCTTTGTAGGTCAGTATTAGCAATTTGAATTGGATACGCTGAGGGAATGGGAGCCAGTGAAGAGATTTGCAGAGGGGGGAAGCGGAGGAGTAGCGAGGAGAGAGATGGATTAGTCGGGCAGCAGAGTTAAGGATGGACTGGAGAGGTGCAAGGGTGTTAGCAGGGAGGCCACAGAAAAGGATGTTGCAGTAGTCAAGGCGGGAAATGATGAGGGCGTGCACAAGCATTTTAGTAGATTGGGGGTTGAAGAAAGGACGGATCCTGGAGATATTTTTGAGCTGGAGGCGACAGGAGGTGAAAAGAGCTTGGATGTGTGGTTTGAAGGACAGGGCAGAGTCGAAGGTTACTCCGAGGCAGCGGACTTCGGGTACAGGGGAAAGCATGATGTCATTGACTGCGATAGATAGGTCAAGTAAGGAAGATTTGTGGGATGGAGGAAAGATGATGAGTTCAGATTTGTCCACATTGAGTTTGAGGAAGCGAGAGGAGAAGAAGGAGGATATGGCTGATAGGCACTCTGGGATTCTGGACAGTAGAGAGGTGACGTCTGGGCCAGAGAGGTAGATCTGAGTGTCGTCAGCATAGAGGTGGTACTGGAATCCATGGGACTTTATGAGTTGTCCCAAGCCAAGTGTATAGATTGAGAAGAGTAGGGGTCCTAGAACAGAGCCTTGGGGGACTCCAACAGAGAGAGGGTGGGATGAGGAGGTAGTATTGGAGTGGGAGACGCTGAATGTGCGGTTGGAAAGGTATGAGGCGATCCAGGATAATCGATCCATGTTGTGTTTGGAGACCCCCTGATGTACTTAAACAGTGGAACCCCCCAATTTTAACTCCAACCCTAATCCCAACCCACCCCTAACCCTAATCCCAACTCTAACAACAAACATAACCCTAACACATTCCTAACCCTAATCCCAACCCTAACCATAATCCCAACCATAACCACAACCATAACCCTAGCCCAACCCTAACTTTAGCCCCAACTCTAACAATAGCCCCAACTCTAACTCTGCCCCGACTCTAACCCTAGCCTAATCCTAACCCAACCCTAACCCTAGCTTTAGCCCAACCCTAACCCTGGCTTAAGCCCAACCCTAACCCTAGCTTTAGCTCAACTCTAACCCTAGCTTTAGCCCAACCCTAACTCTAGTTTTAGCCCAACCCTAGCTTTAGCCCAACTCACTTTAGCCCAAATCTAACCCTAAAGGAAAAATGGAAATAAATATATATTTTTTATTTCATTATTTTTTCCTAACTAAGGGGGTGATAAAGGGGGGTTTTATTTACTATTTTTTTTATTTTGATCACTGTAATCAAAATTAACCAATAGGAAACATTTCCTATTGTTGCCACGTGCGCCCGCCATTTTGTCCCAGAAGAGAGTGGATCGGGGACCCCATGTTTCTCTCCTCTGATGTGCGATCAAATCAGAGGAGAGAGAAATTAACTGGAACAGGATATGCATCAAATTTAGAGATTTTCTTTAACTTTCGAAAGTGATTGCAAAACCTTCACATCCCATTTGGTTTGGGAATCAACACAACCGGGCTAGAGCATTCACTTTGGAAATCTTCGATCACTGCCAGTTCCAACATATGTTTGACTTCAGTTGAAATTGCTTTTTGGCATTCCTCTGGTATTCTATAGGGTTTAAGGGTTATTTTCTTAAGTGGTTTGGCAACTATATCATGTTTTGATAGGTGGGTATTCCCAGGCAGGTCAAAGAACTTAGTTTTGTTCCTCTGGAGGAATTATTGTGCTTCCTGTTGTTTGGCCGTCTAAAAGGTTTCTCTTAATTTCACCTCTGGAACAGGTTGTGGTGACATACTATGCTTCAGACTGGCAGCATCCAACAATTCCCTGTCTTTCCAAGGTTTAAGTAGATTCACATGATACAGCTGGTACTGTTTATGTCTTCCCAGTTGATGTACCTTGTAATCTACTTCTCCAGTGTGCTCTACTATCTCATATGGACTCTGCCACTTCACCAGAAACTTGCTGTCAACTGTTGGCACTAAGACCAAGACAATATCTCCTGGGTTGAAGCTTCTGTTTTTTAATGATATATTATAGTCTCGGCTTTGGGCTTCTTGGGCCTTCTGCATGTGCTCTCTGACAGTAGTTAACACTTTTTGGATGCAACATTTCTACTCCAATATTTCCTGGAGTGATCCTCATCATCCCAATAAAATCTGGCCCGGAACTATCATAAATAAAACAGCTTATCACTTATGCTTCTGCACCAACAAGTACTACCCGGTTTTGATATCTCGCCCACCATAACTTTCTGGGAGAAATACAGTGGGTATGGAAAGTATTCCATCCCCTTTAAATTTTTCACTCTTTGTTTCATTGCAACCATTTGGTAAATTCAAAAAAGTTAATTTTTTTCTCATTAATGTACACTCTGCACCCCATCTTGACTGAAAAAAAAACAGAAAAGTAGAAATTTTTGCTAATTTATTAAAAATGAAAAACTAAAATATCACATGTTCATAAGTATTTAGACCCTTTGCATTGACACTCATATTTAAGTCACATGCTGTCCATTTCCTTGTAATCCTCCTTGAGATTGTTCTACTCCTTCTGAGGAGTCCAGCTGTGTTTAATTAAACTGATGGGACTTGATATGGAAAGGCACACACCTGTCTATATAAGACCTCACAGCTCACAGGGCATGTCAGACCAAATGAGAATCATGAGATCAAAGGAACTGGCCATGGAGCTCAGAGACAGAATTGTGGCAAGGCACAGATCTGGCCAAGGTTACAAAATAATTTATGCAGTACTCAAGGTTCCTAAGAGCACAGTGGCCTCCATAATCCTTAAATGGAAGAAGTTTGGGACCACCAGAAGTCTTCCTAGACCTGGCCGTCCAGCCAAACTGAGCAATCGTGGGAGAAGAGCCTTGGTGAGAGAGGTAAAGAAGAACCCCAAGATCACTGTGGCTGAGCTCCAAAGATGCAGTAGGGAGATGGGAGAAAGTTCCACAAAGTCAACTATCACTGCAGCCCTCCACCAGTTGGGCCTGGCAGAGTGGCCCAACGGAAGCCTCTTTTCAGTGCAAGACATATGAAAGCCCTCATAGAGTTTGCTAAAAAAAACACATGAAGGACTCCTAGATTATGAGAAATAAGATTCTCTGGTCTGATGAGATGAAGATAGAACTTTTGATGATAATTCTAAGCAGTATATGTGGAGAAAACCAGGCACTGCTCATCACCTGCCCAATACAATCCCAACAGTGAAATATGGTGGAGACAGCATCATGCTATGGGGGTGTTTTTCAGCTGCAGGGACAGGACGACTGGTTGCCATTGAAGAAAACATGAATGTGGCTGTAGGGGGGACGAAGAGACAGTGGGTACCTGCATGCCAGGTCCGTAACTTGAGAGGCTGCATCCACAGTCCCGGGGTGGAAGCTTGAAGGAGGCGGACCTTTCCATGCAACCTGGGGGAAGCCTGAGTGAGCCGGACCTTCTTCCTGACCAAGGGGGGTGGGGAGAGCAAGAAAAGAGAGCACAGCAGCAGAGGGATAAAAGGAAAAAGCGCACAAATCAGGTCAGTGTGGCGCCAACACAGAGCAGTGAGCAGCACGCTGCAACAGGCCGTGCTGCAGCTGACCTGACTGACGTGGTCTGCTGCATTGAAGGAAGTTTTGTGCTCAGCAGCAACAGTAGAGAGGGCAGCTGCAGAGCAGAGCCATGCAGAGCAAAGCCGTGCAGAGCCATGTACACAGACCAGAGCTGTGCACATAGAGCAGAGCTGTGCACACTGAGCAGACCAGAAGGACAGCGACTGCTGTGCTGAGGGAAGCTGTGAATCTAGCAGCAGCAGCCAGAGAGAGGAGTGCTCTGTCAGGGGAGCACCAGCATCGTGCAGGCCAGCGTCTGCCATCTCCCACTGCCAGTAGCGGGGATCAGAAAGGGAGAGTGATGTGCAGTGTGTGCCTTATGAGTATGAAGAGAGGTGCAGTGTACCAGTGAATACCAGAGAGCAAGATGCCAAATGCACCATGTCCGTGAGTGCAGCACATGTGCTCCATAAGAGTGACCAAGAACAGGACAGACCCTTGCACCCTGAGAGTGCCATTATAGCTTTGTCAAGCCATGTTGGACTTTTACAGGACTGTGGCAGGAACCCTTGTCAGACACTACAGCAGGGACCAGTAAGTGCTTCGGTCCCAGAGCATTCATACAGCATAGACCCATGCCCAAGCACTACCACTGCTGGCAGACACTGTGAGGGGAGTTGTGCGGGTGCCACGTGGGGCTCAGATAGTGCCGTGGCCCACGCTTCTCCAGCCACATCAGTATATGGACTAGAGCTCAGCGGAAGGTACCAGAGACCGACCGCTGCCGCCAGAAGAAGGGGCATTGATGCCCACAGAAGCTTCCTGGAAATGATACCGCACCGGTTCTTGTCGGTGCTATCCATTTCATGGACTTAGGAACCACTGACTTTCTTCAGAACTCCTGTTATCTGAACCATTGTCCTTCCACTCCCCATATCCTTTACCTTTTATACGGTTATACTTGCATCCCGCCTTCCTGCTAGTACTTTACACGCCCAAGTACAGAGATATCCTGGATGAAAACCTCTTCCAGAGTGCTCTGATCCTCAGACTTAGTCGAAGGTTCACCTTCCAACTAGACAATGACCCTAAACACACAGCTAAAATAACAAAGGAGTGGTTTCAGAACAACTCTGTGACCATTCTTGACTGGCCCAACCAGAGCCCTGACCTAAACCCAATTGAGCATCTCTGGAGAGACCTGAAAATGGCTGTCCACCAACGTTCACCATCCAACCTGACGGAACTGGAGAGGATCTGCAAGGAAGAATGGCAGAGGATCCCCAAATTCAGGTGTGAGAAACTCATTCCCAAGAAAACTCATGGCTGTACTAGCTCAAAAGGGTGCTCCTACTCAATAGTGAGGAAAGGGTCTGAATACTTATGACCATTTGATATTTCAGTTTTTCTTTTTAATAAATTTGCAAAAATTTCTACATTGAGTCTTTAATAGTGAGAGTGCATACAGGCCTTGGAGGTTCTGTGTATTACTTTTCTTTGAAACAATTGTGCCTGCTGTTTCCAGCTTTTTCTGTAGCTTTTCTTGATGGGCGTATACCCTCTCTCAGGTGGTGCTGTCAAGGGCTCTGTAAAATTCCGCTACCGGTAAGTAACTAAGATTTTTCCCCTTAATAATAAAGACCTTCATTTCAAAACAGCATTTTGTATTTACTTGTGTTATCTTAGTCAAATGTTTCAGATCACCAAACAAATGTAAATATTAAAGTGTGACAAACATGCAAAAGAATAGGAAATCAGGAAGGGGGTAAAGACTTTTTCACACAACTGTAGACTGGGAACTAAATTTCATTATATTTTTTGGTTCAAGAAAGTTAAAATAATTTATGACTTAATTCCCATGAATTGCTAAGAATATGCACCATTTCACACATTGGATTAGAATTACGGTATGTCGCGTGGGATCAGGCACAGCGCAGGTTTCACCATTACGACTTTCAGTTATTACATCACATAGTCTAGCACTGCCGATCAGGCGGGACTATCGCTGTTATAAAAGATGACTTGGGGAAAGCCGTGGACATTTTAGGGATTTATAGCCTACGGATCAGTGGTGAGACCAGCCAATCATTAGAGATAGTGATAGAAAGGCATAGAGCAGAGTGTAGTGTACAACTGCACTGCCCTGACAAACATAGAAAATGATTTACTGCTCCTAAATTTAACTTTTTTTTTAATTCTTGAAGCCCCACAAACCAGAAGGGCAGTTTAAACTTGTCATCATCATTTTGATACGTAATATAAAGACATGTAGTGGCGCTGTAATGCTGATTAAATTGATACCTTGGATGAAGAAATCCACTTTGTGGTTCTTCTGTAATCACATGCGAAGTTTTGTGCTAATTAGATTTCAGAGCACAGGGGCCGGACTGAACACTGGGTTTTCTCCTCCCTGTATGTGATTCCTCTGCCCATCCGCCTGCCTCCGGTCTGTGAATGACAAGTCACTGCTGAGACGGCAAGCAGAGGAGGCTCGTCACTCACAGACCAGAGGCTTTGGGACATGTAGCTACCTAACATCTCGTTACAGGAATATTGTATTTTTATACTGTGCTAGCCAGTAGAAAGAAAATACAACATTTTGAGACTCCTCAGTGGTTGAAACTTTTTTTAATAGCTAAGTGTGCTTTCACATTGCACTCTGTCACCCGTTAGTTGGTACTGGCGGAGCTTATGTAAGGCAAGGGGCAAGGGACGGGGAGAGGGATGTGATGATGATGGTACATGCAGAGGATGAGGCTGTGGCCAAGGTGAAAGTGGGCAACAACAAAGACCCACATCTTCTCGCTTGACCTTCCTGTCCCAGTTTCTAGGGGACAGCAGCACACCATTATTGAAGCCAGAGCAGTGTGAAACGGTTGTTGGTTGGATAGCGGATAATGCTTCCAGTCACTTAGCCACCACCACTACCATGTCTTCCACACAGTCAAGTCTGAGTAGCCGTGAGTGTGGCCAGGATATTCCTCACCCTGATCTTCCTTCCTCCCAAAATGCCGAGTGCCCTGAGACAACTGATCCCACACTTGGACACTCTGAAGAGCTCTTCAGTTTTCTATTTCAAGATTCAGTACTATCGGCCAGTCAACTTGACGTGGGGACAGATGAGATCGCATGTAGAGATGCCCAAAGTTTTGACCAGCCTCGGTCACGCAAAGGTGATGGTGGGAAAGTGTCAGAAGAGGTGGAAGATGATGAGACACAATTGCTAGAAAGTCAGGAGGAAGAGCAGGGTGTGGATGTAGAAGACGAGGTGGTGGATGACTATGTGACTGACTCAACCTGGCAGGAGGACATGCAGAGAGAGGGCAGCAGCACACATGGGGAAGGAGGCATATCACCCCAACAGGCAGGAAGAAGCAGTGTGGTGGCCACAGACAGAATACATGCATCCATTCCCCGTAACACCAACATGAGGGAAGTTGCCATTCCAACTGTCAGATCTTTCTGAGTCTGGTTATTTTTTAAAGACTCTGTCGATAACCCCAAACAGGCCATTTGCAGCACTTGCCATGCCTGCATCAGCAGCGGTAGCAAAACAACCAGCCTGACCACCATCAGCATGATCAGGCACATGGTAGCAAAGCACCCGACTTTGTGGGCTGAACCCCAGGCTACAGGACCACTGCCTGCAGGTCACACCACTGCTTCTTCCACTGTTTTGCGGAGAAGCCAATCTCCAGTACACCGTGCATGTGAAGATGCCTCTAGCCCTGCACCTGTGGTGGCCCACAGTCAAGCAGCACCATCAGCAAGCATTTCCACGTTCTTGTCCCAGCACAGCCTTCAATTGTCTATAACCCAGTCTTTGGAACGCAAGCGGAAATACCCCTCCAACGCCCCACAGGCTACAGTCCTAAATTCTAATATTTCTCTTCTGCTTGTGCTAGAAATTCTGCCTTTTAAGCTCGTTGACATTGAAGCTTTCCGCAACCTGATAGCGGTCGCCATCCCAAGGTACTTGGTCCCCAGTCACCGCTATTTCTCCCAGTGTGCCGTACCGGCATTACACCAGCATGTGTCCCACAACATTACCTGTGCCCTCAACAATACTGTTACAGGGAAAGTCCACCTAACCACGGACACGTGGACAAGTGCTTGTGGGCAGGGATGGTACATCTCACTGACGGCACACTGGGTTAACATAGTGGAAGGCGGCACCCAGTCGGACCTTGGAATGGAACACATCCTACCCACACCGAGGATTGCTGGCCCTACATCAATCATGGTTGCCCCCACAGTCTACATCTCCTGCACCTCCTCCTCTTCATCTTCCATTTCTGAAATCAACATATCAGTCAGAAGCTGGAAGCACTGCAGCACTGCCTCAGCCAAGTGGCAACAGGCTGTGCTGAAGCTAATCTGCATAGGTGACAAACCGCACAATGCAGAAGAGTTGTGGATAGCGCTGA
The DNA here is from genome assembly GCF_032444005.1 of Ranitomeya imitator. Lineage (NCBI taxonomy): Eukaryota > Metazoa > Chordata > Amphibia > Anura > Dendrobatidae > Ranitomeya > Ranitomeya imitator. The sequence goes on from NC_091286.1 coordinate 129,506,015, forward strand.
AAGAGCAGTCAGATGTTGGATGACATGGCTGAACCTACAGCCAGGCATGGTCATGTGTGACAATGACCGTAACCTAGTGGCAGCTCTGAGGCAAGGTGAGCTCACACACTTACCTTGCTTGGCCCATGTGCTTTTCTGAAAAGCTACCCGGAGCTGCCGGATCTGCTAGTGAAAGTACCCCGTCTGTCTGCCCATTTTAGAAAGTCAGCTACAGCTTCAGCCTCATGGATACAAAAGAAACGAGGGAGATCCAGCTCCAGGAAGGGAAATAGTCTCTGATAAAATCCAAAATAGCTTTATTGTCATGAAAAAATTTAAAATGTGGACTCCAATGACAAGTGGTATAACAAAGGAATCACATAGCAGCTCTCACTGCACTGAACGCGTTTCGAACACAGCTGTGTTCTTAGTCCTCAGTATACAGAGCATGATTAGACAGATCATTATAAAGAAAATGAACAGGTGAAATGAATAATTACTAAAACAGGCAGGGAAGTACAAAGCCATGAACAGAATTGATTTCACATAGAAAAAAAAAAGGGAGAATGTTATTATTTTCAATCTGGCACATAAAACATGAAAATTTAGTAATGCAGCATCATCTCCTTTCTAAGGTTTAAACTGCCAGGTGCTCGAGTATTGAGGCATAGAATCCAGTAGGCTTCTCTGTCACGTAACACTCTTTCTCTATTGCCGCCTCGTATGTTTCTGTGAATACGTTCGATGGCATAAACTTTCAAAGAAGAAGTGTTTCTGTCATGAGATTGAATAAAATGGTTAGAGGCATTAGAGACATGTCTGATAGTGGGGTGCACGACATCATATAGGTGTTCACGAAATCTGTCTTTTAATCTGCGTGTGGTGGATCCGACATAACGCAGATTACAGGATTTACATTCTATAATATAGATTACATTGTCAGAATTACAATTTAAAAAATCCTTAATATTGTGTATTTTGCGTTCATTTGCACCAATGAAGGTTGCAGTTTTTTTTTGTGTACAGACACGTTTTACACGGAAAAGAACCACATTTAAAAAAACCTTGTGTGGATAACCAGCTGGCCTTATTTTTTGGAATTTCTGATTGAACAAAACTAGGAGCAAGTAAGGTGCCTAGAGTGGGAGCTTTTCTAGAAACAATTTTTATGCCATCCTCTAAAATGAGATCCATCGTGGGATCATCTCGAAGAATGTTTAAATTACGGCGCACAATATTTGAAATAGAATTAAATTGTGCACTATAGGTGAGTATTAATACTGGCTGCTTCTGATAAACATCTTTTGTACATAGATGTTTGTTGCTCTGTGAGTTATCTGAAAAACCCACAAGTTCAGATCTGGTTTTTTCATTAGCTAAATTTAAAGCTCTATCAATAGTCCAAGCAGGATATTACTAAATTTTCATGTTTTATGTACCAGATTGAAAATAATAACATTCTCCCTTTTTTTTTTTCTATGTGAAATCAATTCTATTCATGGCTTTGTACTTCACTGCCTGTTTTAGTAATTATTCATTTCACCTGTTCATTTTCTTTATAATGATCTGTCTAATCATGCTCTGTATACTGAGGACTAAGAACACAGCTGTGTTCGAAACGCGTTCAGTGCAGTGAGAGCTGCTATGTGATTCCTTTGTTATACCACTTGTCATTGGAGTCCACATTTTAAATTTTTTCATGACAATAAAGCTATTTTGGATTTTATCAGAGACTATTTCCCTTCCTGGAGCTGGATCTCCCTCGTTTCTTTTGTATCCATGACGTTGTTGGCTGCACGCTTGATCCTTGCTCGGATTTCTTCTTGGAATTTGGACTCCATTTGGGTGAGCTGAAGATTTTTTCCCTTTTTTACAGCTTCAGCCTCCCTTGCAGTGCTTCAGCAGCGTTTGCAGCTTCCAGCTCACCGCCTGTGTGTGATGTCTCCACACGCTGGAACTCTATGCTACTTATGTTGGAAAGGCTTTGTGAGCAGAAGAGGGCAGTTGTTGACTACCAACATCAACAAGGCCATCGATATTCAGTTCAGACTCCACACATAAGACCTCAGGAGTGGATATGGATGTCCAACATATGTAACATACTCCAAAACTTTGAGGACTGCACCAAGATGGTGAGCGGCGATGATGCCATAATTAGCGTCACCATCCCGCTTCTCAGCATTCTGAAAACATCTCTGCTCACAATTAAATAGGATTCATTGCAGGCAGAGCATGAGGACATAAAGTAAGGAACCATACAGGGGGATAGCACTCAGCCCTGCCTCATGTCTTTTCATCGTGGATTTGTAGTCAATGAGGAGGAGGAAGAACAGGAGCTACTTTCATGTGCTATAGACAGTACAACAAACACAGCTGTCATACCATCTGTTCAGCGGGGATGGCCTGGACAGGGAGGAGGAGGATGAGAATAAGGAGGACAGCATGGTCAGTCATCCTGTTGGTGAGGACACGGAAGTCTTGCCTGTTAGCAGTCTGGCATGCATGGTTGACTTTATGTTGCGCTGCGTTTCACGTGACCCTCGCATTATAAAAATTTTGGGTGACACTCATTACTGGTTGGTGATACTTCTAGACCCACCCTACAAGGAGAACTTTCAATCTCTTCTACCAGAGGCAGAGAGGTGTACTAAAATGTTGCAGTACCAGAGGGCCTTTGTAGCGGAATTACATAGAAAATTCCCATGTGAGAACGCTGGCAGCAGACGTCAGAGTTTGTTGTACAACCAAGGAGTCCAAGCGAGAGAGACAGAAGCACAATCCAGCTCAGGCAGGGGAACAATGGCAAAGTTCTGGGACAGTTTTCTCTGACCCTCCCATCGTGGCGCCACAGAGGCAAGGGGTGCTATCAGAAGAAGTGCAATGTTTGTGAGGGAGTACCTTGCAGATCGTACAAACGTCCTCCGTGATTACTCTGTGCCTTTTAATTATTGGGTATCCAAACTGGACACGTGGCATGAACTGGCTCTCTACGCCTTGGAGGTCCTGGCCTGCCCTCCTGGCCTGCCCTGCTGCTAGCATTCTGTCAGAGCGGGTTTTTAGTGACACTGATGGAATTATCACAGATAAGCGCATCCGCTTGTCAACTGAAAATACTGACAGGCTTACTCTTATAAAAATGAACAAGGGCTGAATTGGGAAAGACTTCTGTACACCACCAAGTGAAATCAGCGAAACATAACCTTAAATACATTCTCTCTTTTGGGGAGGTGTATTCTCATGCACCTCTTCCCAACCACACATGGGTATACGCTTCCACATTTGATCTGTTTGTTGTTATCCTCCACCTTATCCTCATCCTCATCATCCACAACCACTAGATGACCGGGGTGAACGTGCTCTGTACAGTTATAGGCTGGTGAATTTTTGGGCACGGGGGCTGTGATGGCACTAGTTTATTTAGTAACAAAAGGACACCATATTGGGGAGTTGGGCATTACATTACATTGGGCCTACTTCTTAACTCTGTCTCCTGCAGTGTGTCTTTCACCTGCCACTAGATCACTAGATACATCCTATTTAATTGTGAGCAGAGAGGCTTTCAGAATGCTGAGAAGCGGGATGGTGATGCTAATTATGGCATCATCGCCGCTCACCATCTTGGCGCAGTGCTCAAAGTTTTGAAGGATGTTACATATGTTGGACATCCATATCCACTCCTGAGGTCTAATGTGTGGAGTCTGAACTCAATATTGATGGCCTTGTTGATGTTGGTAGTCAACAACTGCCCTCTTCTGCTCACAAAGCCTTTCCAACATAAGTAGCATAGGGTTCCAGCGTGTGGGGACATCACACACAGGCGGTGAGCTGGAAGCTGCAAACGCTGCTGAAGCACTGCAAGGGAGGCTGAAGCTGTAGCTGACTTTCTAAAATGGGCAGACAGATGGGGTACTTTCACTAGCAGATCCGACAGCTCCGGGTAGCTTTTCAGAAAAGCACATGGGCCAAGCAAGGTAAGTGTGTGAGCTCACCTTGCCTCAAAGCCGCCACTAGGTTACAGTCATTGTCACACATGACCATGCCTGGCTGTAGGTTCAGAGGTGTCATCCAACATCTGACTGCTCTTTCAGCATTGTCCACAACTCTTCTGCATTGTGCGATTTGTCACCTATGCAGATTAGCTTCAACACAGCCTGTTGTCACTTGGCTGAGGCAGTGCTGCAGTGCTTCCAGATTCTGACTGATGTGTTGATTTCAGAGATGGAGGATAAAGAGGAGGAGGTGCAGGAGCTGTAGACTGTGGGGGCAACCCTGATTGACGTATGGTCAGCAATCCTCGGAGTGGGGAGGATGTGTTCCATCCCAAGGTCCGACTGGGTTCCGCCTTCCACTATGTTAACCCAGTGTGCTGTCAGTGAGATGTACCATCCCTGCCCACAAGCACTTGTCCACGTGTCTGTGGTTAGGTAGACTTTCCCTGTAACAGCATTGTTGAGGGCACGGGTAATGTTGTGGGACACATGCTGGTGTAATGCCGGTACGGCACACTGGGAGAATTAGCGGTGACTGGGGTCCAAGTACCTTGGGACGTCCTTGCCCCTCTGTATCAGTCTGTAATTGTTAGTTTGCTTACTGTAGGTGATATCTGTAATTCGTATGTAACACCTTCTCATGTGCAGCACCATGGAATCAATGGTGCTATATAAATAAACAATAATAATAATCTCAGGGGATAAGCTATACTCAAAATGCACGTCGGGGTACCACTACCATTTGAAGGTAATGTGCCATTATACTTTTCTCATGCATCTTGCTCATATTTGGTTCTCTTGGCAACTTTATTATTGACACATTTGTGCTTTCTAACCACACACTGTTGATTTAAATCATGATTTATGTCACCTGTTTTCCAGAGATTTCAGATTAATGTTGTGTTACTGGTTTTTGTTAAGTGTTCCGATCTCTATCTAGCCCTTTTTTGGCCCACTATATTTATTATATATGGATTCATTACACCTTTAGGCCTATTTATCATCTTATTTGAGGTGGGATTTTTTTCACTTATGCTATTATTCTATTAGCAGCACATTGCCTTCAATGGGTGGCTTATCTTGCATATTTTGTCCCTATGTCATACTATTCTTTTGTTTTTAACATTTCTGTTTCAATAAAAATTTTGTTATTTTACGGCCTATAGCTTCCTTTTTCCTTTTTCTGATTTATCAGTGTATACGGTAGTTGTGAATGAATTACATAAAATAGATAAATGAATAATGAATAAAAAAACAAAATGACAATTCATAGTGATAATTGTAAAGTCCATGGCACTGACCAGCATATTACAATAGAGTTCTCTAATTGACAGTGTATGCATAATTGGCATATAGAATTACCATTTCTTTGCACAAAATGTCAAAGATGAGTTGTTTTATGAATGGAATAATATCACCAATGTTGTATCTCTATGTCCAGAGGGGCTTTAAGGCCCCGTCACAGATAGCGACGCTTGAGCGATTCCGACAACAATACGACCTGTCAGGGATCGCTCAAGCGTCGCTATGTGGTCGCTGGTGAGATGTCAAACAGTGAGATCTCACCAACGACGCAGCAGCGATGCGGCGACCTGTAGCGACCTGTAGCGACCTGTACAACGATCCTATTTCATGACGATTTAATGGGACGTCCTGTCAGCGAGGTCGTTGGTAAGGTGTCAAACACAGCGATGTGTGCTACCCAGCGGGACCTCAACGATCAAAAAATGGCTCAGGCCATTCCGACACGACCAACGATCTCACAGCAGGGGCCTGATCGCTGCTACGTGTCACACATAGCGAGATCGCTACTGAGATCGCTGTTGCGTCACAAAACTTGTGACTCAGCAGCGATCTCGCTAGCGATCTCGCATATGTGTGACGGGGGCTTTACTTGAGGTCAATCCCACATGCAGAAATTCATCCGTTGAAAGAATAGATACAGGACTAAGTAACAGCAATTGTTTCATCATCCAGATATTTGTCAGGACTTTCTTAATCCCAGAAATCCCTGATATCACAGGCCGGGAACGTCACAAGTACCACCCGCTGGGATCTTTGGAGTGAACAGCTCTCTGCTGCCTCCTATCGTCTGGACAATTACACCATTGGTCGACAATCAACGGAGAAAGCCGCAGCCTGTTCGCACCACTAGGCTGGCTGTCAGAAAATTATTTGTGAACATACAGCATATACACCTCCAGATTCCAAACCATGGAATATGTGTACACACTCCGGTACGATCACGGCTACCTCTGACAACCCCAGACTATTCGCTGCACCATTAATCTGTTTCGGTCAATTAGGCACTGTAAAAAAAAATGGTAGCTAATAGTTTTGAAGCGTAAATTACAGAACAGAAGGAACACAACTATTAAATTTTATATTTAATCCAAAGGCAAGCAGTGTTTATTAAAAATATACAAAAGATTTTACAAAGGGGACAAAACAATACAGTATAAACAGGTACATAAAATTAAAGGGATTAACAGAAGAACTTACTATACCAATCGCAGAGACGATTCAGTTTAGCCGAAGAGAGAGCGCTTCGATTGGTCTGTCGTTAAGCAGAGCCCCTGCATACATGACATGTAACTCTCTTGCACGAACACTGATAACAATTGGGACCGATCTTTTATCAGACGCTGAGTACCACCCACACACCCCTCTACCATGACCTCACAAGATCCTGGTTGTGGGCCAGACTCAGCCTTCATAATTTTAGGAAATCCCAATTTGTGTAATAACTCCTCATAAGATGACCGCAGAAGTTTGACATTGATGTCATCTTTTCTATCAGGATTTTAGCTAAGCTTAGAGACCACACAAGGCTTGTCTGCTGGTGGCTATATGGCCCTTATGGATTTGGGGCCTTTTGGTAGGGGTTATGATTGTGAGAAAATATGTGCATGATCACCTAGTTATCCCGGTGATGACAATGTCCAGTACAGAACAAAAGTTTTGGACATACCTTCTCATTTAAAGATTTTTCTGTATTTTCATGACTATGAAAATTGTACATTCACACTGAAGGCATCAAAACTATAAATTAACACATGTGGAATTATATACTTAACAAAAAAGTGTGAAACAACTGAAATTATGTCTTATATTCTAGGTTCTTCAAAGTAGCCACCTTTTGCTTTCATGACTGTTTTGCACACTCTTGGCATTCTCTTGATGAGCTTCAAGAGGTAGTCATAGATACAGGGTGGTCCAAATGTAGGTGGACAGAAAATAATAACATTTTTGTTAGGAAGTTATAAGGGTTAAAAGTTGACCAGCGATTTCTAATTTTTACAAAATTTTTAAAACCATTTTTTTTAGGGACCACCTCACATTTGAAGTCAATTTGAGGGGTCTGTATGGCTGAAAATACCCAAAAGTGACACCATTCTAAAAACTCCACCCTTCAAGGTGCTCAAAACCACATTCAAGAAGTTTATTAACCCTTCAGGTGTTCCACAGCAGCAGAAGCAACATGGAAGAAAAAAATGAACATTTAACTTTTTTTGATGATGTTTTGCAACTTTTTTTTTATTTTCCCAAGGGTAAAAGGAGAAAGTGGACCCCAAATGTTGTTGTCCAATTTGTCCTGAGTACGGCGATACCCCATATGTGGTATGTGGGGGGGGGACCACTGTTTGAGCGCATGGCAGAGCTCGGAAGAGAAGTAGTGATGTTTTGGATTGCAGACTTTGATGGAATGGTCTCAGGGCATCATGTTGCGTTTGCAAAGCCCCTGATGTACCTAAACAGTAGAAACCCCCCCACAAGTGACCCCATTTTGGAAACTAGACCCCCCAAGAAACTTATCTAGATGTGTGGTGAGTACTTTGAGCCCCAAAAACCATATTTGATAAATATCCCCCTTCATAACCCTACCTTACACATACTGACCACCTACTTTTGGACCACCCTGTATATATATATATACAGTTAGGTCCATATATATTTGGACAGAGACAACATTTTTCTAATTTTGGTTATAGACACTACCACAAAGAATTTTAAACAAAACAATTCAGATGCAGTTGAAGTTCAGACTTTCAGCTTTCATTTGAGGGTATCCACATTAAAATTGGATGAAGGGTTTAGGAGTCTCAGCTCCTTAACATGTGCCACCCTGTTTTTAAAGGGACCAAAAGTAATTGGACAGATTAAATAATTTTAAATAAAATGTTCATTTTTAGTACTTGGTTGAAAACCCTTTGTTGGCAATGACTTCCTGAAGTCTTGAACTCATGGACATCACCAGACACTGTGTTTCCTCCTTTTTGATTCTCTGCCAGGACTTCACTGCGGTGGTTTTCAGTTGCTGTTTGTTTGTGGGCCTTTCTGTCTGACGTTTAGTCTTTAACCAGTGAAATGCATGCTCAATTGGGTTGAGATCAGGTGACTGACTTGGCCATTGAAGAATATTCCACATCTTTGCTTTAATAAATGCCTGGGTTGCTTTGGCTTTATGTTTTGGGTCATTGTCCATCTGTAGTATGAAACGACGACCAATCAGTTTGGCTGCATTTGGCTGGATCTGAGCACACAGTATGTCTCTGAATACCTCAGAATTCATTCGGCTGCTTCTGTCCTGTGTCACGCCATCAATAAACACTAGTGACCCAGTGCCACTGGCAGCTATGCATGCCCAAGCCATGACACTGCCTCCGCCGTGTTTTACAGATGATGTGGTATGCTTTGGACCATGAGCTGTACCACGCCTTCACCATACATTTCTCTTTCCATCATTCTGGTAGAGGTTGATCTTGGTTTCATCTGTCCAAAGAATGTTCTTCCAGAACTGTGCTGGCTTTTTTAGATGTTTTTTAGCAAAGTCCAGTCTAGCCTTTCTATTCGTGATGCTTATGAGTGGCTTGCACCATGCAGTGAACCCTCTGTATTTACTTTCATGCAGTCTTCTCTTTATGTTAGATTTGGATATTGATACGCCTACCTCCTGGAGAGTGTTGTTCACTTGGTTGGCTGTTGTGAAGGGGTTTCTCTTCACCATGGAGATTATTCTGCGATCATCCACCACTGTTGTCTTCCGTGGGCACCCAGGTCTTTTTGCATTGATGAGTTCACCAGTGCTTTCTTTCTTTCTCAGGATGTACCAAACTGTAGATTTTGCCACTCCTAATATTGCAGCAATTTCTCGGATGAGTTTTTTCTGTTTTCGCAGCTTAAGGATGGCTTGTTTCACCTGCATGAAGAGCTCCTTTGACATCAAGTTTACTTCACAGTAAAACCTTCCAAATGCAAGCACCACACCTCAAATTAACTCCAGGTCTTTTATCTGCTTAATTGAGAATGACATAACGCAGGGATTGCCCACACCTGTCCATGAAATAGCCTTGGAGTCAATTGTCCAATTATATTTGGTCCCTTTAAAAACAGGGTGGCACATGTTAAGGAGCTGAAACTCCTAAACCCTTCATCCAATTTTAATGTGGATACCCTCAAATGAAAGCTGAAAGTCTGAACTTCAATTGCATCTGAATTGTTATGTTTAAAATTCATTGTGGTAATGTCTATAACCAAAATTTGAAAAATGTTGTTTCTGTCCAAAAATATATGGACCTAACTGTATATACCGTATATACTTGAGTATAAGCCGAGATTTTCAGCCCAAATTTTTGGGCTGAAAGAGCCCCTCTCGGCTTATACTCGAGTCAAGGTGGGTGGCAGGGTCGGCGGGTGAGGGGGTGAGGGCGCTGAGGCATACTTACCTAGTCCCAGCGATCCTGATGCTATCCCTGCCGTCCCATGGTCTTCTGTGCTGCAGTTCTTCCCCTCTTCAGCGGTCACGTGGGACCGCTCATTAGAAAAATGAATAGGCGGCTCCACCTCCCATAGGGGTGGAGCCGCGTATTCATTTCTCTAATCAGCGGTGCCGGTGACAGCTGATAGAGAAAGCTGCGGCACCGAAGACCAGCTGTGACAGGCAGGGGCAGCGTCAGGAGCGGCGGGACTAGGTAAGTATTTTATATTCACCTGTCCGTGTTCCAGCCGCCGGGCGCCGCTCCATCTTCCCGGCGCCTCCATCTTCCCGGCGTCTGCGCTCTGACTGTTCAGGTCAGAGGGCGCGATGACACATATAGTGTGCGCGGCGCCCTCTGCCTGATCAGTCAGTGCAGAGACGCCGGGAAGATGGAGGCGCCGGGACCGGACGCTGGGAGCTGCAAGCAAGAGAGGTGAGTATGTGTTTTTTTTTTATTGCAGCAGCAGCAGCAGCGGCACAGATTTATGTGGAGCATCTATGGGGCACAATGAACGGTGCAGAGCATATATGGGGCACAATGAACGGTGCAGAGCATATATGGGGCACAATGAACGGTGCAGAGCATATATGGGGCACAGCTATGGGACAATAATGAACGGTGCCGAGCATATATGGGGCACAGATATGGGACAATAATGAACGGTGCCGAGCAGAGCACTGTATGGGGCAGAGCTATGGGACAAAATGAACGGTGCAGAGCAGTGCACTGTATGGGGCAGAGCTATGGGACAAAATGAACGGTGCAGAGCACAGTATGGGGCACAGCTATGGGACAAAATGAACGGTGCAGAGCACTATATGGGGCACAGCTATGGGGAAATATGAATGGTGCAGAGCACTATATGGGGCACAGCTATGGGACAAAATGAACGGTGCAGAGCACTGTATGGGGCACAGCTATGGGACAAAATGAACGGTGCAGAGCACTATATGGGGCACAGCTATGGGGAAATATGAATGGTGCAGAGCACTATATGGCACAGCTATGGGGAAATAATGATCTATTTTTATTTTTGAAATTCACCGGTAAATGCTGCATTTCCACCCTAGGCTTATACTCAAGTCAATAAGTTTTCCCAGTTTTTTGTGGCAAAATTAGGGGGTTCGGCTTATACTCGGGTCGGCTTATACTCGAGTACATACGGTATATATATATATATATATATATATATATATAGTTGTATGAAAAAGTTTGGGCACCCCTATTAATCTTAAGCTTAATTTGTTTGCTATTTCAGTTTCATATATCTAATAACTGTTGGACACAGTGCTTGAAATGAGGTTTATTGTACTAACGGAAAATGTGCAATCTGCATTCAAACAAAATTTGACAGGTGCATAAGTATGGGCACCCTTATCATTTTCTTGTTTTAAATACTCCTACCTACTTTTAACTGACTTACTAAAGCACTTTTTGTTGGTTTTCTAACCTCATTGAGCTTTGAACTTCATAGCCAGGTGTATGCAATCATGAGAAAAGCTACTTAAAGTGGTCACTTGCAAGTTGTTCTCCTGTTTGAATCTCCTCTGAAGAGTGGCATCATGGGCTCCTCAAAACAACTGTCTAATGATCTGAAAACAAAGATTATTCAACATAGTTGTTCAGGGGAAGGATACAAAAAGCTGTCTCAGAGATTTAACCTGTCAATTTCCACTGTGAGGAACATAGTAAGGAAATGGAAGAACACAGGTACAGTTCTTGTTAAGGCCAGAAGTTGGAGGCCAAGAAAAACATCAGAAAGGCAGAGAAGAAGAATGGTAAGATCAGTCAAGGACAGACCACATCCAGAGAGCTGCAGCATCAACTTGCTGCAGATGGTGTCACTGTGCATCGGTCAACTATACAACGCACTTTGCACAAGGAGAAGCTGTATGGGAGAGTGATGCGAAAGAAGCCGTTTCTGCAAGCACGCCACAAACAGAGTCGGCTGAGGTATGCAAAAGCACATTTGGAGAAGCCAATTCCTTTTGGAAGAAGGTCCTGTGGACTGATGAAACCAAGATTGAGTTGTTTGGTCATACAAAAAGGTGTTATGCATGGCGGCCAAAAAACACAGCATTCCAAGAAAAACACTTGCTACCCACAGTAAAATTTGGTGGAGGTTCCATCATGCTTTGGGGCTGTGTGGCCAATGCCAGCACCAGGAATCTTGTTAAAGTTGAGGGATGCATGGATTCCTCTCAGTATCAGCAGATTCTTGACAATAATGTTCATGAATCAGTGACAAAGTTGAAGTTATGCAGGGATGGATCTTTCAGCAAGACAATGATCCAAAACACCGCTCCAAATCTACTCAGGCATTCATGCAGAGGAACAATTACACTGTTCTGGAATGGCCATCCCAGTCCCCAGACCTGAATATCATTGAACATCTGTGGGATCATTTGAAGAGGGCTGTCCATGCTCGGAGACCATGAAAGTTAACTGAACTGGAATTGTTTTGTAAAGAGGAATGGTCAAAAATACCTTCATCCAGGATCCAGGAACTCATTAAAAGCTACAGTAAGTGACTAGAGGCTGTTATTTTTGCACAAGGAGGATCTACTAAATATCAATGTCACTTTTCTGGTGGGGTGCCCATACTTATGCACCTGTAAAATTTTGTTTGAATGCAGATTGCATTCAGATTGCATTAGTACAATAAACCTAATTTCAAGGCAGAAACATTACTGTGTCCAACAGTTATTAGATATATGAAACTGAACTGATCTGTTGCAAAAAAAACAATTTTTATAAAACATTAAGCTTAAGATTAATAGGGGTGCCCAAACTTTTTCAGATAACTGTATGTAAAACCAAATCCGCAGTGCCCATGGTGCGGAAAATACAGCGCAGAAACGCTGCATTGTAATTTCCGCAGCGTTTTACACCTGCTCCTCAATAGGAATCCACAGGTGTAAAACCGCAGGTGGAATCCACACAAGAAATGCAGAATATCCGCGTTTAAAAACGCATTTAAAAAGGCCCTTTAGTCTATTTCAGTAGGCTCCACATTAATGAGGAAGACAGCTGACTTGACAGATTTCCAGAAGGAAGTCATTGACACACTCCACAAGGAAGGTAAGCCATCCTCTCTCTCACTCTCTCACCCTCTCACCCTTCCATCCCCTCTCTCTCACCCTCTCTCTCACCCTCACCCTCTCTCTCACCCTCTCTCTCACCGTTTCTCTCACTCTCTCACGCTCTCTCACCCTCTCTCTCTCACCCTCTCTCTCTCACCCTCTCTCTCACTCTCTCTCTCACCCTCTCTGTCACCCTCTCTCACACTCTCTTACTCTCACCCTCTCTCTCCCTCCCCTCTCTTTCTCTTTTCTCTTCTCTTTTCTTCTTTTCTCTTCTCTTTCTCTTCTATTTTCTCTTTCTCTTTTCTCTTCCTCTTCTCTTTTCTCTTTCTTTTCTCTTTTCTCTTTCTCTTCTCTTTCTCTTCTCCTTTCTCTTTTCTCTTTCTTGTCTCTTTCTCTTCTCTTTTCTCTTTCTCTTCTCTTTTCTCTTTCTCTTCTCTTTCTCTTTTCTCTTTCTCGTCTCTTTCTCTTCTCTTTTCTCTATCTCTTCTCTTTTCTCTTCTCTTTTCTCTTTCTCTTCTCTCTTCTCTTTCTCGTCTCTTTCTCTTCTCTTTTCTTTTTCTCTTCTCTTTCCTCTTCTCTTTCTCTTCTTTCTCTTCTCTTTTCTCTTTCTCTTCTCTTTTCTCTTCTCTTTTCTCTTTCTCTTCTCTCTTCTCTTTTCTCTTTTCTCTTTCCTCTTCTCTTTCTCTTCTCTTTTCTCTTTTTCTTCTCATTTCTCTTTCTCTTCTCTTTTCTCTTTCCTCTTCTCTTTCCTCTTTCTCTTCTCTTTTCTCTTTCTATTCTCTTTTCTCTTTCTCTTCTCTGTTCTCTTTTCTCTTTCTCTTCTCATTCTCTTCTCTTTTCTCTTTCTCTTCTCTTTTTCTTCTCTTTCTCTTCTCTTTTCTCCTTCTCTTTTCTATTTCTCTTCTCTTTTCTCCTTCTTTTTTCTCTTTTCTATTTCTCTTTCTCTTCTCTTCTCTTTTCTCTTTTCTCTTCTCTTTCCTCTTTCTCTTCTCTTTCCTCTTTCTCTTCTCTTTTCTCTTTCTCTTCTCTTTTCTCTTTCTCTTCTCTTTTCTCTTTCTCTTCTCTCTCTCTTCTCTTTCTCTTCTCTTTCCTCTTTCTCTTCTCTTTCCTCTTTCTCTTCTCTTTTCTCTTTCTTTTCTCTTTCTCTTCTCTTTCTATTCTCTTTCTCTTTCCTCTTTCTCTTCTCTTTCCTCTTTCTCTTCTCTTTTCTCTTTCTCTTCTCTTTTCTCTTTCTCTTCTCTTCTCTTTCTCTTCTCTTTTCTCTTTCTCTTCTCTTTCCTCTTTCTCTTCTCTTTCCTCTTTCTCTTCTCTTTTCTCTTTCTCTTTCTCTTCTCTTTTCTCTTTCTCTTTCTCTTCTCTTTTCTCTTCTCTTTCTCTTCTCTTTCTCTTCTCTTTCTCTTCTCTTTCCTCTTTCTATTCTCTTTCCTCTTTCTCTTCTCTTTTCTCTTTCTCTTCTCTTTCTCTTCTCTTTCTCTTCTCTTTTTCTTCTCTTTTCTCTTTCTCTTCTCTTTCCTCTTTCTCTTCTCTTTCCTCTTTCTCTTCTCTTTCCTCTTTCTCTTCTCTTTTCTCTTTCTCTTTCTCTTCTCTTTTCTCTTTCTCTTTCTCTTCTCTTTCCTCTTTCTCTTCTCTTTTCTCTTTCTCTTCTCTTTTCTCTTTCTCTTCTCTTTTCTCTTCTCTTTCTCTTCTCTTTCTCTTCTCTTTCTCTTCTCTTTCCTCTTTCTATTCTCTTTCCTCTTTCTTTTCTCTTTCTCTTCTCTTTTCTCTTTCTCTTCTCTTTCTCTTCTCTTTCTCTTCTTTCCTCTTTCTCTTCTCTTTCCTCTTTCTCTTCTCTTTTCTCTTTCTCTTCTCTTTCCTCTTTCTCTTCTCTTTTCTCTTTCTCTTCTCTTTTCTCTTCTCTTTCCTCTTTCTCTTCTCTTTCCTCTTTCTCTTCTCTTCTCTTTTCTCTTTCTCTTCTCTTTCTCTTCTTTCCTCTTTCTCTTCGCTTTCCTCTTTCTCTTCTCTTTTCTCTTTGTCTTCTCTTTCCTCTTTCTCTTCTCTTTTCTCTTTCTCTTCTCATTCTCTTCTCTTTTCTCTTTCTCTTTCTCTTCTCTTTTTCTTCTTTCCTCTTTCTCTTCTCTTTCCTCTTTCTCTTCTCTTTTCTCTTTCTCTTCTCTTTCCTCTTTCTCTTCTCTTTCCTCTTTCTCTTCTCTTTCTCTTCTCTTTTCTCTTTCTTTTCTCTTTCTCTTCTCTTTCTCTTCTCTTTCTCTTTCCTCTTTCTCTTCTCTTTCCTCTTTCTCTTCTCTTTTCTCTTTCTCTTCTCTTTTCTCTTTCTCTTCTCTTTCCTCTTTCTCTTCTCTTTCCTCTTTCTCTTCTCTTTTCTCTTTCTCTTCTCTTTCTCTTCTCTTTCTCTTCTCTTTCTCTTCTCTTTCTCTTCTCTTTCTCTTCTCTTTCCTCTTTCTATTCTCTTTCCTCTTTCTCTTCTCTTTTCTCTTTCTCTTCTCTTTCTCTTCTCTTTCTCTTCTCTTTTTCTTCTCTTTTCTCTTTCTCTTCTCTTTCCTCTTTCTCTTCTCTTTCCTCTTTCTCTTCTCTTTCCTCTTTCTCTTCTCTTTTCTCTTTCTCTTTCTCTTCTCTTTCTCTTTCTCTTTCTCTTCTCTTTCCTCTTTCTCTTCTCTTTTCTCTTTCTCTTCTCTTTTCTCTTTCTCTTCTCTTTTCTCTTCTCTTTCTCTTCTCTTTCTCTTCTCTTTCTCTTCTCTTTCCTCTTTCTATTCTCTTTCCTCTTTCTTTTCTCTTTCTCTTCTCTTTTCTCTTTCTCTTCTCTTTCTCTTCTCTTTCTCTTCTTTCCTCTTTCTCTTCTCTTTCCTCTTTCTCTTCTCTTTTCTCTTTCTCTTCTCTTTCCTCTTTCTCTTCTCTTTTCTCTTTCTCTTCTCTTTCTCTTCTCTTTCCTCTTTCTCTTCTCTTCCTCTCTTTCTCTTCTCTTCTCTTTTCTCTTTCTCTTCTCTTTCTCTTCTTTCCTCTTTCTCTTCGCTTTCCTCTTTCTCTTCTCTTTTCTCTTTGTCTTCTCTTTCCTCTTTCTCTTCTCTTTTCTCTTTCTCTTCTCATTCTCTTCTCTTTTCTCTTTCTCTTTCTCTTCTCTTTTTCTTCTTTCCTCTTTCTCTTCTCTTTCCTCTTTCTCTTCTCTTTTCTCTTTCTCTTCTCTTTCCTCTTTCTCTTCTCTTTCCTCTTTCTCTTCTCTTTCTCTTCTCTTTCTCTTTCTTTTCTCTTTCTCTTCTCTTTCTCTTCTCTTTCTCTTTCCTCTTTCTCTTCTCTTTCCTCTTTCTCTTCTCTTTTCTCTTTCTCTTCTCTTTTCTCTTTCTCTTCTCTTTCCTCTTTCTCTTCTCTTTCCTCTTTCTCTTCTCTTTTCTCTTTCTCTTCTCTTTCCTCTTTCTCTTCTCTTTCCTCTTTCTCTTCTCTTTCCTCTTTCTCTTCTCTTTTCTCTTTCTCTTCTCTTTTCTCTTTCTCTTTCTCTTTCTCTTCTCTTTTCTCTTCTCTTTCTCTTCTCTTTCTCTTCTCTTTCTCTTCTCTTTCCTCTTTCTCTTCTCTTTCTCTTCTCTTTTCTCTTTGTCTTCTCTTTCTCTTCTCTTTCTCTTCTCTTTCTCTTCTCTTTCCTCTTTCTCTTCTCTTTTCTCTTTCTCTTCTCTTCTCTTTTTCTTCTCTTTTCTATTTCTCTTCTCTTTTCTCCTTCTTTTTTCTCTTTTCTATTTCTCTTTCTCTTTCTCTTCTCTTTTCTCTTCTCTTTCCTCTTTCTTTTCTCTTTCCTCTTTCTCTTCTCTTTTCTCTTTCTCTTCTCTTTCCTCTTTCTCTTCTCTTTTCTCTTCTCTTTTCTCTTTCTCTTCTCTTTCTCTTCTCTTTTTCTTCTCTTTTCTCTTTCTCTTCTCTTTTCTCTTTCTCTTCTCTTTTCTCTTCTCTTCTCTTTTCTATTTCTCTTCTCTTTTCTCTTTCTCTTCTCTTTTTCTTCTCTTTTCTCTTTCTCTTCTCTTTCTCTTCTCTTTCTCTTCTCTTTCTCTTCTCTTTCTCTTCTCTTTTCTCTTTCTCTTCTCTTTCCTCTTTCTCTTCTCTTTCCTCTTTCTCTTCTCTTTTCTCTTTCTCTTTCTCTTCTCTTTTCTCTTTCTCTTTCTCTTCTCTTTTCTCTTCTCTTTTCTCTTCTCTTTCTCTTCTCTTTCTCTTCTCTTTCTCTTCTCTTTCCTCTTTCTCTTCTCTTTCCTCTTTCTCTTCTCTTTCTCTTTTCTCTTTCTCTTCTCTTTCTCTTCTCTTTCTCTTCTTTCCTCTTTTTCTTCTCTTTCCTCTTTCACTTCTCTTTTCTCTTTCTCTTCTCTTTCCTCTTTCTCTTCTCTTTTCTCTTTCTCTTCTCTTTCCTCTTTCTCTTCTCTTTCCTCTTTCTCTTCTCTTTTCTCTTTCTCTTCTCTTTCTCTTCTCTTTCTCTTCTCTTTCCTCTTTCTCTTCTCTTTCCTCTTTCTCTTCTCTTTTCTCTTTCTCTTCTTTCCTCTTTCTCTTCTCTTTCCTCTTTCTCTTCTCTTTTCTCTTTCTCTTCTCTTTTCTCTTTCTCTTCTCTTTCCTCTTTCTCTTCTCTTTTCTCTTTCTCTTCTCTTTTCTCTTCTCTTTCCTCTTTCTCTTCTCTTTCCTCTTTCTCTTCTCTTTTCTCTTTCTCTTCTCTTT
>NC_091286.1:133699053-133734053 GCF_032444005.1 Ranitomeya imitator
TCTCACTCCTCGACTTTGTTGGAAATAGGCCGTCCTCCTTCCGTTGACCTTCACACTGCAACTGTTCTCTGTGTAGGAGCTTCGGATGACATCATATGTTTTGTCTCCTATTCCGCTCCCCAGCAATTTTAGGAATAGTCCTGGGTGCCACACTGAGTCGCAGGCCTTCTTGAAGTCCACAAAACAAGCGTATATCTTCCCGTTCTTTGTATTGTGGACGTGGCTCTTGATGAGGCTGTGCAGAGTGTAGATGTGGTCAGTGGTGCGGTGGTTCGGCATGAACCCTGCTTGGCTCTTGCTGAGGACGTTGTGCTCGGTGAGGAAGGTGAGGATCCTCTTGTTCAGGATGCAGTTGAAGAGTTTACCCAGGTTGCTGCTGACACATATCCCTCGGTAGTTTGCTGGGTCGTACTTGTCCCCATTTTTGTGTATAGGGGTTGAGGCCTTGGTTCCAGTTTTTGGGGAAGCAGCCGGCCTGCAGTACAATATTAAATAGTTTTGTTATCGCAGCCTGGATGTCTGGAGGGCTGTATTTCAGCATTTCTGGGAGGATCCCATCTGGACCACTGGCTTTTTTACCTTTTATCTGTGTGATCCTTTCTGTTATTTCTGTCAGTGTGATTGGTGTATCCAGAGGATTTTGGAAATCTTTGAACTTTTCCTCCATATCTTTGTTTTTTCACAAGCTCTTTTTGTGCCAGGTTCAGGTCTTCACTTGGGATGTCATTGTAGAGGTCCTTGAAGTACTGGAGCCAGATGTTGCCGCTCTGGATGTGGAGGCTGTTGCTTTTCTGGTGGGATCCAAGGTGATTCCATAGTTCCCAAAATTTGTTGTCTTCAAGGGCATCTTGGAGTTGGAGGAGTTTGGTAGAGATGTCGTTTTGCTTTTTCTTTCTGAGGGTGGCTTTGTAATTTCATTGTACGGTGTGGTAGGCTTCTCTCAGAGTGGGGTTATTGGGGTCTCTGTGTTTTTTATTTGAGGCCATTCTTAGGGCCTTCCGTATGGTCTTGCATTCTTTGTCAAACCAGTTGTTGGGATTTTGTTTACTCGGTCTCTTGTTGATGCTTCTTTTCAGGTCAGACATTTCTGCCATGGCATATAGAATGTTGTTAAGGTCTCTTACCGCTAGGTGTACTCCTGGGTTGAGTTCATACACGTTATTATGGAAACATTGGAGCTTCTCCTTGATCTCTGGTCTGTTGATGGCGTCTTTGTATTTTGAGGCCGACATCTTGGACCATTTGAAGGATGGTGGCAGGCTAAAGAGGCTGGTCTTTTGTGGGGTTTGTGAGGGTGATTTCTTTGTGGATTTGATGTATAGGAGCAGTTGGTTATGGTCTGACAGATGTGTTTGTGGGGTGACTATAAGGGCGCCAATATTTGTAGGGTCCATATCTGTGATGGCATAGTCTATCACACTGCTGCCCACATGGGAGTTTAGGGTATGTCTTCCCAGTGAGTCTCCCTTGGTGCGGCCATTGAGGATACGAAGTCCAAGGCTTCGGCATAGGTTCAACAGCGTTCTGCCGCTTTTATTAACTGCAATCATAGCTGTTCCTGTCGGTGTGTACTGGGTTGTCACAGTCGGTATCTGCTCCAAGTATATAGATGTTTCCATCAGTGGTCAGGTAGTCTTTCTCTTCCCGTTCTTGCGTTGAGGTCTCCGTAGATGAGAACGTTCCCAAGAGTCTGGAAATGGGCAGCTTCAGTCTTTAGGGTCTCAAAGCTGTCTGGGTTGAAGTATGGAGACTCTGGAGGGGCTACGTACACTGCACAGAGGTAGATGTCGGCCACGGATGTGAGGATGGAGCGGCTTATTCTTATCCAGATGTGGCTGTCTCCTCTCTTCACTGCTCTATGTTCATGGAGCTCTTCTTTGTACCATACTAATATTCCTCCTGAGCTCCGGCCCTGTTTGATGTTTTTGTTTTTCAGGGCGGAGACAGAGAATTCCCTGTATCCGATGGGGACATAGGATTCATTACTGGCCTTAGTCCATGTTTCAAGGAGGATCTGTATATCAATGTCTTTCAGTCTTTGGTTAAAGTCTGGGTCATTTGTCTTGTTTCCGAAGGCTGAGGTATTCAGGCCCTGGATGTTCCAGCTACTAATGGTTAGAGTTGACATTGTGTAGCTGTATACCTTGTAATGGGCTGTCCTGCATAGGACATCTTGGGTTGCTGACTGGTGAACTTGTTGTAGGCAATTGGTCTAGTCGCGTGAGTTTCTTGCATATGGAGCTGATCATGGTCTTTATTTCTGCCAGCTCACTGCTCTGTTTCACTCTGTGTGGGGAGGGTGGTGTCTTCCATGGTTTGTGTCTCTCATAGACTGGTTTTCTATACAGGTTGCAGTTTTCAGTTCGTTGAGCATATTCCATTTTAGGTCTGTTAGTTGGTGCTCTTTCTACAGGTTTGTGGTTTGTATGGGTTCTTGGTCCAGGGACTCTGTTGAGTACAATGTCTTTAAGTTCTTTGGCAAGAAGGCTGACTCCTTGGTTGTTAAGATGTTTCTCATCATACAGGTGGTGGAGGTTTATGATGGGATGTTGTGCCAGGGTGATGTCTAGCATCGTATTGATCTTGGCTATTAGTTCTCTGCTGACGTCTTGGGTGATGTATTGGAAGGAATCTTTTCTTGACAGCAGAGATGACAGGATGATCTTGCTGCTGGGGAACTTCTGTTGTGTGGTCTCTGCCAGCTGACACAATTGTCCTGCTACCTGCTGATGTTGGTCCTGGAGATTGTTGGTGCCAGTATGTATGATGATGTGGTTTGGGTTGGTGAAATATGGATTGTCAATTACGGCCTTTGCTTGTTCTATAGTTGAGCAGCGGATTTTGGAGACCTTTTTTCCTGGGAAGAGTCGCCTTGTATTGAGGTATTTTCCATTGGAGTCTATAATCGGGACTATATCAGGACATGTTGGTTGGCTGCTCCTATGGGAAATTCTGTTTACGTTCTTCTTGTTGCTGTGTCCTGTTGTTGTGGTCTGCTTTTGTTCTAGACTTGGGGTTTGTTTGGTGCTCAGGTCTGGCTCATCCTGTGGTTCTTGGTTATTTTCTCTTTTGCCCTCAATATTTAGGCACTTCTTTAAGTTAGTGGTGGTTTGGCTGTTAGCTCTTATTGTGTCTTCACCTATCTCCTTCCCTGGGTCCCCCTCCTGTGTTAGGGGAGGTGTCTGGCTCTTTAGGTTTTCTATTTCTCCTTTTAATTTAGCATTTTCTTGCCGTAGTTCATATAGTTCATGTTTGATTTCCTGCACCGCTGAGTCCAGTACACACCTCAGTTTGGTTATCTCTGCATCTGTTGGGTCATTTGTCTGTCTTTGGATCTGTTCCTTAAGCAGTGTGAAGTCCCTCTCCAGCTGGGACAGGCATTCTCTAAGGCTGGGTTCCCATTGCGTTATGGGACCGCGTTAAACGGACAGCGTTGCACGGCGAAATTAACGCCGTGCAACGCGGCCGTTAACGCGCCCATTGAAGGCAATGGGAACGTGCTTCACTAGCGCGTGCCATGTTCGGCACGCGCTAGCGACGCGCCGGTGATTCCTGGCGCGCCGCGGACGCTGCTTGCAGCGTCCGAGGTGCGCCCGCGGTCCGTTCCCCGCTCTCGCAGATCGGGGATCTGCGAGAGCGGGGACGTTACCGCGACCCCGACCGCAGCCCCATAGAAAACATTGCGTTAGCGCAATCCGCTAGCGCTAAACGGATTGCACTAACGCAATGTGACCCTAGCCTAAGGGTGTCCAATGAGGGGAGTGCATTATTAGGGCTTTGGGCTGCAGGGGGGTCTCTGGTGGTCTTTTTTGTACGTGTGGGCCCATCACTCTTTCTACGTGCTGGCTTTACTATTTTATATTTTTGAGCCTTGAGTTTGATATGAGGGAAGATTTCCTCAAATGCCTCGAGGTTGTCCTCATTGCCCTGTATGACTATTATGCCAGAGTGGTATAGATTGATGGTGATTGGGACTTCTGGCCACTCTCCCTGAATCCCATAAGACACCGCGGCAGCGTCACTTGCGCCTGTACAAGAATACAAAAATGTAGAGGGGTGATATAGAACAGATATGTTGGAAAGTGCCCACGGTGTAAGACATGTCCGCTGCTCCTGTCAGCACCACTAAGCATACACCGATGTTAATTTCATCGCACTCCCGATGCGATAGCATTGGGCCTATTTCTAGTATTAGAATAATTTCTTGGAGGGGTTCCACCAACAAGTTTTAACTCCTCGGTCACTAATTTAGTGAATACAAAATATTAACAGAAAAAAGGACATGCATGACAGCAGGGATCACCATGAAACATTAACAAATTTTATTGGTATATACGAAAACCACATATAAAGATTAAAAACATTTAAGAAACAAAGATTACAAAGTTCACGCCCAAATAGGGCAGGAGTACCAGAGTGCCCATTTGACACCTATAAATTATAGAAATGCAAAAAATCTTGCCTAGGAAGGAAAATAACCAGAGATGTATAATATCTGAGTCAAAATTTCAGTAGCTCCTTCTCGTGGGCAAATATGTTCTCCTTTCTTGTCTCTCCCATTTTGCCCTATAGCTTTTTCTCGGTGTCCTTCCCCTTATAACTCTCCCTCCTGGGGATAGATTTATACCTTCATCTCTATCTGAAAAGTCAAGATCAGAGGATGAGATGTCCACATGTTTTCTACTCTTTTCTTCCTGAAGGAAAGAGTTGACCCTTTTTTCTTTAAATTCTAGTAGATACTTAGTGAATTGTTTGTTTCCTACTCTTAATTTCATCTTGAAACTGCTCTTTGGTTGTGTGTAAAGTAGCTTCTCTTCTAGAAAAATCTGTGTGCATCTTATGCTTCAGGACTTCCTGACCTGGATAGGTTTTTGGCCTCTATCAATGGGTGGTTATCATATTATTAGTTAAATATCATTTTAAATTATCTCTTACTTTGAGATATTTTCCTTGGGTCTCATTACCTCACAACACCCCCTATATCTTTTTTGCCCCAGGTTATTGTGGGGATTGTCTACGGGCTAAAGGTACCTTCACACTAAACGACACTGCAGCGATCCAGACAACGATCCGGATCGCTGCAGCGTCGCTGTTTGGTCGCTGGAGAGCTGTCACACAGACCGCTCTCCAGCGACCAACGATCCCGAGGTCCCCGGTAACCAGGGTAAACATCGGGTTACTAAGCGCAGGGCCGCGCTTAGTAACCCGATGTTTACCCTGGTTACCATCCTAAAAGTAAAAAAAACAAACGCTACATACTTACCTACCGCTGTCTGTCCCCGGCGCTTTGCTTCTCTGCTCTGGCTGTGAGCGCCGGGCAGCCGGAAAGCAGAGCGGTGACGTCACCGCTCTGCTTTCCGGCCGCTGTGCTCACAGCCAGAGCAGAGAAGCAGAGCGCCGGGGACAGACAGCGGTAGGTAAGTATGTAGCGTTTGTTTTTTTTACTTTTAGGATGGCAACCAGGGTAAACATCGGGTTACTAAGCGCGGCCCTGCGCTTAGTAACCCGATGTTTACCCTGGTTACCAGCGAAGACATCGCTGAATCGGTGTAACACACGCCGATTCAGCGATGTCAGCGGGAGAGCCAGCGACCAAAGAAAGGTCTGGCCCTCTAGCCCCGACCAACGACATCACAGCAGGATTCTGATCGCTGCTGCGTGTCAAACTAAACGATATCGCTAGCGAGGACGCTGCAACGTCACGGATTGCTAGCGATATCGTTTAGTGTGAAGGTACCTTAATAGATGAGAGTAGGCGTGTGAGATATATATACAGATTAGGCACATACCTGCACTCGGCTAATGTGGGTAATCTTCCGATGGTTACATAAAATGACCTCCAGCGCATGCGCTGCGTGGACCGACACCGGAAGCGGATGACGGACCTCCCGGCTACTAAAAAAGGATATTTGGCGTGTGCACATGATGGACCGCATTTGCGTTCCACCAGTGCAGGAAATGAAAGCCCGGACTTTCCGGAAGTTATGTATTTTGACTCCTCAAATAGAGGGGATGTTGGGGGGAACTAGTATGGTGGATATTGACTCCCTGATTCAGGTGGACGGCCATCACTCCCACGCCAAATCCTTCATCTAATACAAGATAAGTCCTTGTTTATGTATGGATTTGTGCCAGTATGTTTTCCTGAAATACCAAACTATGGGGAAACGTGTCAAGAATGTACATAGTGAGTTATCTTTGTGTGTGATATATGGTTTATTTGAGCATACATGAATCCTAAAAACTACTGTTTTTCTTTGGAGATGTGTGCAACAGAAATGTGGAATCGGACTACTAATGTACGAGTAACCCCTTGGAGTCCATGTACTTAAAGCACTTCCTAAGTTATTGTTTACCTGGGATTTCAATACCTAGCTCTGAAAATATACTATTTGGCTCTTGTTGAAAATATTATAGAGGAAATGGAGACCTTAAGACCTGGGGATATTTGCAAATGCAAGTTTTGCCATTAACCAACTAAGAGAAACCCATATGGATGCTTGTAGCACCATTCATATTTTGATTGATCTCAATACCCTATACATTATATTTGAGAACATGTGCAATATTTGCCTATACCCGTGAATCATTTATAGTATTTATTTGTTTTGTTTTGTCTCCAGTAGCCTCCCTCTTTACATGTGCCATATGGTATATCAGAATCCGGATAGTATGTTGACCTCATTGCAAACATATGGTACCATATCGATAAGTTCTTTTTCACCCTATGTATCTTTATAGGGCCATTTGGGGAGAGGGAGGTATAGCCACTGATGAGTGGGAGAGTGTAGACATCTGTGATGCTAGTTAGTGGACACACCTTGATTTAACATGTCCCTTTTGTCACATTATTTTCAGGGGTACCATCATTTCTGTCCAGGCCTATTTCATGAGGCATGGTTGAAGAGCAATGTCTGATTTTCTTGTTCTTTTTCATAATCTTTTATTTCTTGTTACTTTTGTCATATTCAAGTAATTTTTGTGACCATTGTGGGTTTTTCTGTCATTAAATGAGGGGTACCAACAATTTTGACTACGTGTGTTCAAGACATTTTTTTACCCTCCTCTTTCTCCACCCATATTATGAAATACAGATCTTTGTCTGTTTGCTTTTTTGCTGGAGTAAAACTATACTGTGCTATTATGCAAATTTTATGATTTCATTAAAAGCCAAGTCTTATAGGAGCGTTTTATAGTCCCCACTATGTGGAGGACTACCCGTGAAGTAACCTCACCAAATCTCTCCTGCCAGTCCTCAGTCACTTCTTCTCCTTTATAAACCTGTACTTTGCTCCACTACCTGCTTCTCCACGTATAGAGCGCTGCTGCTGTCATTTCATTCATGTCTAAAGGACCAGAAGAATGATAAAATACATTTTTGGCACTCAAATTGTGGAATGAATGAGTTTTATTGGCAGTCACTGGTAAACGGACACCGCGTTCCTATCTGGCAGGCGACACCGCTATCCACCACCGATAGCGGTGATATCCCATTGGTCCTCTACCTAGATCCATGCCATACATAAGGAAAAATAGGGTCTCATCATTTCATAGATATACAAACCTAATTTTCCTTCACATATTAATTTAGACTTTAATCCTCGTAATTTTATAGAGGATCAAGATTAGACCCTGACTAATACTGAGACGAGTCTCTACAATGATATGCTGCAAAGTTATAAAACTGCCGTAATTTTCCCTAAACATTCTGTACTGTTGATGGGTGCTGTAATCTCAATTGTATCCTACAAGATGTCGCTTCATACTGCTCACCTTGGCTTCCAGCTTGTAAGAGGTGATGGGGACCACAGATGACAGAAAAGCGAAGGTGCATTACCTAGGGATTTCTGTTACCCATACAGTATTACCCATACAATAAACTATTGCTCATCTATAAAATTATAAAAAAGTTTTACTGGTAAATGTTTGTGTCAAATTTTATAAATGATCACGTTTTCTGAAAGTAGGACTTCTACTAGTACACACAGGAATTCACTGAACTCTGCGGTGTGAGCCAGGGAAGTGCAGTTCTAGGTCACAGAGCCATTGAAACCAGGCCTTTTGGCTGCTCTTATTTTGCGATAAAATGCAGGCATCCCACATTTTAATAGATGGTCCACCATTTAGATGTCCATTGTTTAAAGGAGTTGTCCAGCCAAAATAAAACTTTGCTCAGAGACTGGGCATTTATGTCATAACAAGCTCAGTACTGCTCTGCTATCCAGCACCCACCTGGTTCCTTGTTTGGTGCAAAAACAGAAAGCAGTGATGTCGCTACAATCCGCCAGACTGTTGCAGCTTGTGGTTAGCTGCAGCGGTCAGGTCACTTTGAACAGTGTTTTTCTGACGTGCTTTTCTGGTCTCCTGAGCGCTGCAGCCAATCCTAGCCTGAAGTGGTCCTCTGACTTCTAGAGGTGGTGCAGACATCTAGAGTTGCTTGCTCTTGACTATATAGATAGGGGCTAAAAGATGTGTATTCCTGTTTTATTTTAAAATTGAAGCCAGAAGAGTTTTTGTGGACTTGTTCGCACTGCTGATGACTGAAGATGTCAATTCCAGAAGATTTACATATATGGGTTTATTCTATGTGTTTCAAAGTCTAATACAAGTGTATTACCACACATATACCTGTATGGTTTTTCCTGTGGAAGAAGTGTATTATACTTTGAAACACGTCAAATAAAACCATATGTTTAATCATTCTTCTGAATTTGATGTGAGCAGCAGTGCAAACAAGTCCACAAAATCCCTTCTGGTTTCTATTGCAAGTGGTCTGACTACCCGTAGATCTGCAGCAGCTAAATAACATTTTAAAAAGCAAAATCCCATGGATCAGGTAAACAAAATCTGCCATTTTTAATTCTGAATTTTTATCGGATAAAACCCTATTGTGTTATTTTTTTTTTTCTCAAGCCTGGTTATTTTAACACTAGCTATTGAACCCGTTCTATGCCCGGGTGGCGAGCATTTATATTGGTATATGGTCTCCATCCTGTCATGTGTTGCTCCATCCTGCGTCCCCATCCTGTCATGTGCTGCCCTATTCTGTCATGTGCTGCTCCCATCCTGCGCCCCCATCCTGTCATGTGCTGCTCCCATCCTGCGCCACTGTTCTGTAATTTGCTGCTCCCATCTATATTCCCCATACGCTGCTCCATAAAGGTTTATGGCCCCCATAAGATGCTCCATAGTATATGCCCCGTACACTGCTCCATAAAGGTTTATCCAAAAGGCTGTGATGGCTAGCACTCGACTGAGGTAGAGGTGACGGTGCTAGTGAAAAGAACTGAATGTTCCGAAGTCACAGAATATAAAGATCACTGCACACGTTCAAGAGGAAAATATGCTTCAAGTGGTTTATGGCCCCCATAAGATGCTCCATAGCATATGCCCCGTATGCTGCTTCATAAAGGTTGATCGCCCCCATAAGATGCTCCATAGCATAAGCCCCGTATGCTGCTGCATTATGGTTGATGGCCCCCATAAGATGCTCCATAGTATGTGCCCCGTACACTGCTCCATAAAGATTTATGGCCCCCATAAGATGCTCCATAGTATATGCCCAGTATGCTGCTGCGATATATATATAAAAAATAAAAAAAATACTCACCTATCGTTGCTGGGCGCCGAGTGCTGGGGGCCTGAGCAGGCGGGGACACCGGCGCGCTGTGGGGGTCAGGTGCCGGAGTCGCCGCTAGCTCAGGCCCCCGACACTTGCTATATTCACCTGTCTGTCCCGTTCCAGTGCTGCGTGCCGCTCCGTGTTCCGGATCCTCTGGCTGTGACTGTTCAGTCAGAGAGCGGCGCGTCATCGCGCCCTCTGAACTGTGAACGTCACAGGCAGAGGACCCGGAAGATGGAGCGGCACGCAGCGCTGGAACGGGACAGGTGAATATAGCTTATACTCACCCTCCTTGCGCGTCCCTGCCTCTCCGTTGGAGATCGCGGTGTGCGTTCAGTGTTTACGCATACCGCGATCTCCTGGGGGCGTCACTCTGTGGGGTCCAGCTTGCGCAGTCTATAAAGGCTTTGGACAGAGTGACGCTCCCAGCGTTATATTATAGATTATTCATGTCTCAATAAAATTAAAAAGGTTTGTATATTGAACAACCATTTTAAATGGCTCTTTATGAAAAGATAATCATTCTTTATAGTTTGAAACATTGGACGTAAAATACAGATGAGAAAAGCATGAAATGCCAAGGGAGAGTGTGTCATATGGGTACATTCACCCTTATAAGTAATGATGTGGTGCTGTTTGTGGGATATTAGGATAATATATTCTTCTGTTGGGTCACACACATTGGCTTGTGAGAGGTTTGCTGCAATGGGTAACTCCAATAATATCGCAGCACCTGAGAAGTAAAAATCTACATCAATTTTTAACAATTAGATTTAAGTTCACGACGCTATGTAAAAATCCTATGGAGGCCAATGTGTCTTCTATATTAATCCAGAACTATAACTGTGCATTTTCACTACTCGTTTCATCTGATTGCCTCCTGCCGTTGCATTTATTATTAATGAAGTGTTCTCTTCCTCACCCTATGCATGTTAACCTAAAGTTCAGCAGAGATGTAAAGAATGAGACATTGCAGACTTCTCTAACATTGCATTTTTTAAAGAGGTTCTCCTGGAAAATAAAAACGCTCTGTTTGGGAATGCTTCTGAAATTCTGGAAAAGAGAATAAAGATATTTGCTCTGAGGGGGCCAATGACTGTAATGCTGGAAAAGGAGTCATTTTGTGAACATGAGCTCCCCGTTGTATGGAGACAAAAATCCAGGGTCTAATAAGCCAGGTGGTGCATGGAATGAAGCAAGCAGATGGTCCCCAAAATTTTTTTGGAGGTTTCCAGTGCTCATCCCAAGGTTCGATTAAAATGATGGCCTGAGCCATTGTGTGCTTTGTCGTCCGTCAATTTCTTCTGTAGCCAACTGTTTGAAGTTGGCTTCAAGATGCAGTTGGCCTCAGGATGAGTGGTGGATACTTGATTGCACAGCCCACGCAGTATATTGCCCAGCCCACGCAGTATATTGCACAGCCCTGGGCACACACTGTACCTATAGATGCCCATCACATGGCACATGCCATCTAACGTGTGACCGTCCAGGTCCTGCAGCATATATACAGGTGGGTGTCCTCATCCCACTCCTTCTTACCTCTCCCTCACAGTTCTTCCACCATGGTGCCGCCGTCCCCTCCTACACGTACATGTCCTGCCGGCTGCTGGGCTGGGGTCTCGCACAGACCGGCACCTGTCGGCAGCAGCAGTCAGGCCGTACAGCGCCGGCAGCACTGGGCACCATGCTCGCCGTGGGAACTGAGGCGCCTCACCTTGGCCGCTCTGCTCCTCCTCCTCCCACGTTACCTTCCCCCTTCCCAGGCTCACAGCCTCGGCTCCCGTGGAGATTCGCGCCACCTTCCCGATGCCCTCTTGTTTTTCCTTGTCTCACTCTCGCGAGATGATGACGTAGCGGTCTCGCGACCAATCAGCGACTTGGATTCCATGACAGACAGAGGCCGCGACCAATGAATATCCGTTACAGAGAGACAGAAGGACAGACAAAGACGGAAGTGACCCTCAGACGATTATATAGTAGATATAAAAACTGTGGTATGGCTGCTCTCAGAAGTGTCAGATCAAAATCTAAAAACAACCCGATCGGTAAACACCGTAAACGGGAAAAAATTAAGCGCCATAATTATATTCCTTTTGGTCACCACAATTTCACAACATAATGCTCTAACAAGTAATCAAAAAGTACCGTAATATCTATCTTAAAATGGTACTAATAAAAACGTTAGCTTATTTTTTGCAGGGCAAGACAACACACAGCTTCATGGGACAAAAATAAAAATGTTACAGGTCTTGGAAAATGGCGACCCAACAAAAATTTTTGTTAGATTTTTTTCCACCAGTATAATAATAAAAAAAATAGACCTGCTTGGTATCGCTGTAATCGTATTGATGAGGGGTCATATTGCATGGTCATTTTTTTACCATGAAATGTACATTTTAAAAACCGTTCCCAAAAAGCATCAGAATTTTGTTTGTTTTTTTCACAATTTCACCGCACTTGGAATTTTTTTTTATTTTTTATACAGTTTTTGAGTACACTATGTGGTAAAATGAATGGTGTCGTTCAAAAGTACAACTCATCCTGCAAGAAACAAGTCCTCATATGTCTATGTGGGCTTGTTATGGCTCTGGGAAGACGTGGAGGAAACAAAAAATGATTAAAGATTAAATGTTTGAAAATTGCAAAATTTTTGCCAAAACACCGATATTTTCACGAGCGCAAAAAATATCAACATGCGTTTACCACCTATATAAAGTACAATGTGACATGAAAAAAAAAACATCAATTTCTGGGTTCCGTTGAAGCGTTCCTGAGTTACCACATACATTGAGAGTGGTCAGAATTGTAGAATTTAGCCTGGTCAGGAAGGTGTAAACAGGCTCAGGGGTGAAGAGGTTAAGTAGAACTATTGGCTAATAGCAACTATAACATGCTAATGTTGCTCTTTCTAAGATATTTTCTTTAATGGCAGGACAAATTGCATAAACAGATAACCACTGGGCCTAGAAACTTGCACCTGGCTCCTAACTTTTTGGCTTGTTTTCTGAATTAACTATAGGACATTTTTGATCTCGCTAGTAAATGGAATTAAAGATGTTAAAGTTTATGCGTATGCAGTAATTTATGCCAAATAAATACAGGACTACATGAAGTTTAAGTAGCTGTCTTTAGCTACTTTAAGCAAAAATGTTGTCCCTAAAACCAGGTACGATATAACCTTCACCTTTTTCAGTGTTTTTTTTTTTTTAATCTGGAGGTTTTTATTGTCCTGTAGTTTTACACCCAGGTATGTGTTAGGCTGCCGTCACACTAGCAGTATTTGGTCAGTATTTTACATCAGTATTTGTAAGCCAAACCCAGGAGTGGGTGATAAATGCAGAAGTGGTGCATATGTTTCTATTATACTTTTCCTCTAATTGTTCCCCTCCTGGTTTTGGCTTACAAATACTGATGTAAAATACTGACCAAATACTGCTAGTGTGACGGCAGCCTTAGGCTACTTTCACACATCAGGTTTTCAGTGTCAGGCTAATTTTCAAAAAACCGGATCAGACGAATGTTGCCACCTGATCAGGTTTTTTTCCCATAGACTTGTATTTGTGCCTGATTGCACAGGATGACCTTGCGTTTCGTCCGGTTTTCGCCTGATCCGGCAAATCTGCCGCTTCCGGTTTCTTGAAAAAATGTCCATAGCAACGTTTTTGTCTCCGGCGAAAAAGCCTGAAGTGCCGGATCCGGCACTTCCAGCTGTTTGCTAGAATGGAAGCCTACGGGAGCCGGAAGGTGCCGGATCCGGTTTTTTAAACTGACAATGCTCCAAAATTTTTTTTCAATCTAGATATGCTAGCCCAGTGGTCCCCAACTCCAGGCCTCGAGGGCCGCCAACAGTGCAGGTTTTCAGGATTTCCTTAGTATTGCACAGGGGTTGGAATCATCACCTGTGCAGATGATCACATTACCACCGATGCAATACTAAAGAAATCCTGAAAACCTGCACTGTTGGCGGCCCTCGAGGCCTGGAGTTGGACCCCTGTGCTAGCCGGATCCGTCAAAACGGATCCATCGCATCAGTATTTTACAATCTGCGCCAGATCCAGTTTTTCCATCATTCGCTGGATTTAGCCTGACACTGAAAACCTGATGTGTGAAAGTAGCCTTATATGCTAAAAGAGACCGCTATTTAAGTAGCCAGAAACCACCTGAATTAAAATAAATTAATTTTTATTGAAAAATATTTATAAATTGCATATGTACACATTAGTACCGTAATTATACAATAAGAAGGAAAAAAGTGCAGGAGGAACTTCAAAAGCCCATTCTATATTCGGTTTAAAGTAAGACACATCAAATTTGTAATGGTAACTTTCTGGACACAGGAGTAGGTAATCCACGAAGACAATTGGCGAATGCCCATATGTATCCTAATTAAGATGCATTAATTGCTGTCTAGTACATGACTTATCCATGGTGTCTCAGATATAAAGGGCTCTCCACACTGATGCAAGTTTCGCGTGTTGCTTTAGCAGGGGGAAGTCACTACATACACCAGTCTGAACCTGATGTTACACAGTGTCTGAGAGCCAAATTGTAAATTGAAAAATTATCATAGTGATAATGTCTAGGGCATCCTATTATACGTGTGAAAGAAAGTTACTGGCTATTTCTGCTTGTGGTTTATGATTTGCAGACTACAGGTCCTTCTCAAAAAATTAGCATATAGTGTTAAATTTCATTATTTACCATAATGTAATGATTACAATTAAACTTTCATATATTATAGATTCATTATCCACCAACTGAAATTTGTCAGGTCTTTTATTGTTTTAATACTGATGATTTTGGCATACAACTCCTGATAACCCAAAAAACCTGTCTCAATAAATTAGCATATTTCACCCATCCAATCAAATAAGTGTTTTTTAATAACAAACAAAAAAACCATCAAATAATAATGTTCCGTTATGCACTCAATACTTGGTCGGGAATCCTTTGGCAGAAATGACTGCTTCAATGCGGCGTGGCATGGAGGCAATCAGCCTGTGACACTGCTGAGATGTTATGGAGGCCCAGGATGCTTCAATAGCGGCCTTAAGCTCATCCAGAGTGTTGGGTCTTGCGTCTCTCAACTTTCTCTTCACAATATCCCACAGATTCTCTATGGGGTTCAGGTCAGGAGAGTTGGCAGGCCAATTGAGCACAGTAATACCATGGTCAGTAAACCATTTACCAGTGGTTTTGGCACTGTGAGCAGGTGCCAGGTCGTGCTGAAAAATGAAATCTTCATCTCCATAAAGCATTTCAGCCGATGGAAGCATGAAGTGCTCCAAAATCTCCTGATAGCTAGCTGCATTGACCCTGCCCTTGATGAAACACAGTGGACCAACACCAGCAGCTGACATGGCACCCCACACCATCACTGACTGTGGGTACTTGACACTGGACTTCAGGCATTTTGGCATTTCCTTCTCCCCAGTCTTCCTCCAGACTCTGGCACCTTGATTTCCGAATGACATGCAAAATTTGCTTTCATCAGAAAAAAGTACTTGGGACCACTTAGCAACAGTCCAGTGCTGCTTCTCTGTAGCCCAGGTCAGGCGCCTCTGCCGCTGTTTATGGTTCAAAAGTGGCTTTACCTGGGGAATGCGGCACCTGTAGCCCATTTCCTGCACACGCCTGTGCACGGTGGCTCTGGATGTTTCCACACCAGACTCAGTCCACTGCTTCCTCAGGTTCCCCAAGGTCTGGAATCGGTCCTTCTCCACAATCTTCCTCAGGGTCCGGTCTCCTCTTCTCGTTGTACAGCGTTTTCTGCCACATTGTTTCCTTCCAACAGACTTACCATTGAGGTGCCTTGATACAGCACTCTGGGAACAGCCTATTTGTTGAGAAATTTCTTTCTGGGTCTTACCCTCTTGCTTGAGGGTGTCAATGATGGCCTTCTTGACATCTGTCAGGTCGCTAGTCTTACCCATGATGGGGGTTTTGAGTAATGAACCAGGCAGGGAGTTTATAAAAGCCTCAGGTATCTTTTGCATGTGTTTAGAGTTAATTAGTTGATTCAGAAGATTAGGGTAATAGGTCGTTTAGAGAACCTTTTCTTGATATGCTAATTTATTGAGACAGGTTTTTTGGGTTATCAGGAGTTGTATGCCAAAATCATCAGTATTAAAACAATAAAAGACCTGACAAATTTCAGTTGGTGGATAATGAATCTATAATATATGAAAGTTTAATTGTAATCATTACATTATGGTAAATAATGAAATTTAACCCTATATGCTAATTTTTTGAGAAGGACCTGTATAGTCATGGCACATTTTTTTTTCATGTTTGCATATGGTACCTAATTGTCAGTGAGGAAAATGTCACAAATTCATAGAATTTAGTCTTCGAATCGCCCGATAACGTGGTCACATGTGACTGTAAAACAGAAATAAGCTAGTATGTAGACGTTACCAAGCATGCTAAAACAGTTACATTATTAATTCATTATAACTTGGCCACTTAATGAAAATGCTGATGCCTTTTTGGTTTGCCTTCGCACAGCAGAATACAACGTGGCCTATATTTATAGATGAAAATATGCAGAGAAATGTTGTTTGTGTGTGGAGAATAAATTAGGCTTGCTTCATATTCCTAGAAAGATTTATGAAATGTCTTTTTTTTTTTTTTTTGTATTTATACCTTAAAATAATATATCCTGTCTTATTGTCATAATCGAGAGTAATTTCCACTGCCATTAATGTACTTGACTTCAGAGAAAATTGTAATATCGGATCATTTGTACTGTTTAGTTCTATCTCACGTGCTGGACACGGTATTTTTATACTGCTTCTAAATACTGTCATCTAATGGCTGATTACAGAAGAGAACACAGCGGATGGCTTCTTAGTCACTGTTACTTTGTTTTGTCATTGACATCCATATTTAATGGGTCATAAAATTGCTTAGATGAGCCATTAGTTGAAAGCCTTTGTGAAAAAGATGATTAGATGTTTGTCTCAACAATATGATTGTGGACTTTACCTGCATATACTCTTCTTAATCTAGATATTCTGGACTGAGAATACTCACTATACATACACTACCCTGTAAAAGTTTAGGGTCATTTAGAAATGTTCTTATTTTTGAAAGAACAGCACAGTTTTTTTTCCAACAACTAACATTAAATGATTCCGAAATACACTCTACACATTAATGTGGTAGATTACTATTCTGGCTGCAAACGTCTGGTTTGTAATGCATTATCTTCATCGGTATATAGAGGCCCTTTTCAACCACCATCACTGCAGTGTTTTTATGGTACTTTGTGTTTGCTAACTGTGTAAGAAGACTAACGGATGGTTAGAATACCCTTGAAAACCCTTGTGCAAATATGTTGGCACAGCTGAAAACAGTTTGGCTGATTAGAGAACCTATAAGCCTGCGTTGAGAATATGGAGCATTACATTTGTTGGTTCCATTAAACTTTCAAAATGGCCAGAAAAAAAGAACTTTCAGGTGAAATTCGACAGCCTATTCTTGTTCTTAGAAATGAAGGCTATTCGATGCGAGAAATTGCCAAGAAACTGAAGATTTCTTACAAAGTTGTGTAATACTCCCTTCAGAGGAGAGCACAAACAGGCTCTAACCAGAGTAGAAAGAGAAGTGGGAGGCCCCGCTGCACAACTGAGCAACAAGACAAGTACATTAGAGTCTGTAGTTTGAGAAATCGACGCCTCACAGGTCCTCAACTGGCAGCTTCATTAAATAGTACACGCAAAATGCCAGTGTCAACGTCTACAGTGAAAAGGCGACTCTGGGATGCTGGCCTTCAAGGAAGAGTGGCAGCGAAAAAGCCATATCTGAGAGGCTAATAACATGAAAAGATTAATAAGGGCAAAAGAACAGACATTGAACAGAGGAAGATTGGAAAAAAAGTGTTATGGACAGACA
The DNA here is from genome assembly GCF_032444005.1 of Ranitomeya imitator. Taxonomy (NCBI): domain Eukaryota; kingdom Metazoa; phylum Chordata; class Amphibia; order Anura; family Dendrobatidae; genus Ranitomeya; species Ranitomeya imitator. Next base: position 133,716,572 of record NC_091286.1, read on the forward strand.
AATCCAAGTTTGAGGTGTTTGGATCACACAGAAGAACATTTGTGAGACAGAACTGAAAAGATGCTGGAAGAGTGCCTGACGCCATCTGTCAAGCATGGTGGAGGTAATGTGATGGTCTGGGGTTGCTTTGGTGCTGGTAAAGTGGAAGATTGGTACAAGGTAAAAGGGATATTGAATAAGGAAGGCTATCACTCCATTTTGCAACACCATGCGGAGAGCGCTTGATTGGAGCCAATTTCATCCTACAACAGGACAATGACCCAACCAAAGCATACCTCCAAATTATGCAAGATCTAAGTACAGGCAGCTGGTATTCTATCTGTAATGGAGTGGCCAGCGCAGTCACCAGATCTCAACCTCATTAATCTGCTGTGGGAGCAGCTTGACCGTATGGTACGAAAAAAAGTGTCCATCAAGCCAAACCAACTTGTGGGAGGGGCTTCTAGAAGCCCGGACTAGTCCCCCTTTCCGTATGAGATGTACTTTGTTACAGCCAGCTCCTTTTGATTCCATCATATTGTCCCCTATATAGTGTGTGTTGTGTGACTAACAGCCTCTCCAGCATAGCGCTTACACAGATTCTTTACTGGGTTGTATTAATTTCCCCACATAGACCTAGACAGCCCCTCCTCTCTGCTTCTCACATAGTAAACCGCATTACTTATGACCTCCCTAGCATAGCGCACGCTAGGACACGGTACAGCAGTATCCTGGCAACTCACAACGCGTTCTACTACGGCTGCGCAATCGCTACCCCTGAGCTGACAGCTGGACTTCTGGGCCGGATGACGCACTTCCGGTCCAGCGAGTACCAGCATTCACATAAATCCGGGCAGCACAAGTCCAGCATCATGCCACATTGGCAAGGTGCGGGAGCGCCGCTCATACAGGAAGCAGGACAGGTAATTCCCCTCATTGCTGCACACAGACATGCCAGCGCCGCTGCCTCGCATTATACAACCGCTCTGATCAATCATAGGCCCTGTATTCCTGGGGCATTCATTACATAATCACACCACAACTACGCTGTGAATAAGCTATCTCCTAATAAACTAGTTTTCTTTGGCATCCTCATTATGTCTTATTAACTCCTACCATTCTCTACAGTGCACTCACAAACCTCAAGGGAACTTCCTGTATGTCCTATTTATCTTGTATTAAGGTAAACTTGGTTTATTCTCTATTATGAAGTTCTCCATCTTTTAACCCTAGCCTTCTCGTCCTACACTCCTTTTGACCAACTTTTTCTTTATGCCTCCAAAATTTTTTGTTTCTCTTGGTGATACTATTAGTGCCTATTGTGTTTGATGAATATTGTTTACCATGTTTTAACTGGGGGAATTTTTTGTTTTTGTTTTTATTCTGCTGTGTTGATATGATGTATCTAATGTATATTTATGTTCTAGCAACTATATGATTAAGACTCGGGAGAAGTCGAAACATCAGTTTAGCTTCTGGTCACTTCAAGAAGTTTGGCAGCTATATTGTGGGTAATGGGAATACTTGGTTTAGTGGTATTGACATTTTCTGTGATGTGTACACCATAAATGAGGATGGGCTGATGTCCTCCTTCACATCAGCTGTACAAGAACAAAAAATCACTATTTTCACAGGAGTGCATATATAGTTGCTCTACAGAAAGAAACAATGATCAAGACTGTTCAAGATTATTGTACCGGTTTTTATGTATGCCCCTCCCCACATGCAAAGCGGAATAAATGGCGCTATAATAATAATAATAATAATGATGTGCTTCATGGTAAATCCCCTACCAGTTTGACATGTCGCTTAGCTACCCGACGTTTAATCATGGCTGCACATTAGTGACATGTCCCATCTGGTTTTCCCCTTGATCCACAGCTTCTGCCTGAAACTGGATTTCTGTGTGCCAGTCTTTCATTTTACAAGGTTGTTTTCGTACCTCTGAGACACTCTGTACACCTTTATGTGCAAGGAGTTGTGATGGATTTTTTTTCCCCATTCATTGCTCACATGACCTTCGGATTGTATTGTCTGGATTTAGCTAAGTATTGTCAGTGTTTTGCTATCTAGGTTCCTTTTTAGTGTTTTTTTTTTTGTTTTTTTTGTTTTTCACATGCATTTTACCTGCATACACATCAGTGCAATTAGATAGTTCTAATGTGGTTGGAAAGACACATGTCCAACAATAAATTTCTATTATTGCAAAATATCAGATTGTTTTTCATTGATCTTCATCTGAGAAGATTACGACTGCTTTATGGATCTTTCAACACAATGGTATATTGTACTATCATGTGAAATGGAACTTTTCTGTTTAAAGTAAAGTTTTTTGTCTGCGTCGAAAAGTCGGACAGCGACGGAACCAGCGGTGTCCGTCATTGGCTAGAATGAAAGCCTATGGGTGCAGGATCTGTCGCTGTCCGTCAAATGACGGAATCCAGCAACGGATTCCGTTTTACACTGAGCATGCTCCAAATCTGTATTTAGTAGCCAATTGGCCAGACAGCCCCAAATCTATATAAAGCTGCCATGTGGCTTCATTCCTCAATGTGCCAGCAAGAAGCCTGCCAGCAACCTGCCTGATGGATAGATGCATAGATGGTCACAATATTTGCTAGAACTCCTTCCATTTCTGCCACTTGCTCTATAACCTCTCAAAGATGGGGTGTTAGAAACACACAATATATAGGTTTCCATTATTTTCCAGTAGCCAATCACGTTTAGGAGCCTCCCATTTAGAGAGATGAAAAAAATGGATCTGTCGAAAGAAAAACAGAAGAAACGGATGAAAAAACGGATGCGGCGGATGCAACAGATCCATTTTTTTCAAGGGATCCGCTATACGGATCCATTGAAAAACTGGATCCGTTTCTGTTTTTCACTATTTTTGACGGATCCGTTGCGATGACTGATTTTGACTGACGCCAGAAAACTGAAGTGTGAAAGAGGCCTAAGATGGGTAGTAGTAAAGGTCTGCAGCTGCAAAGCCCTAGCCTGCCCTCAGGCACTGACCATGCAGGTGTATGAGTGCCTTATTTTTCACTTGGGGATACTTGGTTATGTCAAAATGACGTGGTTGCACTGATGTGTTAAATCCTCATTGTAATCTGCATTATGGACAGGAGCTGCCACTTACAGATGTATCCATCAGGTTTGTTCAGACAAATCTCCCTCTTGTGTCAATACTTACATTTTAAGTGTTTTCCATTATTACCAAAGTCCGGATACAAATGTCAGCGTAAAAACCTGCTGTCAAACTGCACCACTATGCTCTTCCCTACAATTACAGGGAATCAAATTCCAGAGACAGTCTGCAAAATAAGATCTCTACAAGAGAACCTGAAGGGAATATTCAAATGGGTCAGATTCAGTAATGACACCTATCAGAACCTGTATCATTGCCTAGTCATGTTTACATTTGCCTAGAACCCCAAGAAAATAATGTGCAAATTGGGTCATCGCTTTAAAAAAAAAAAAAAAAAATCTTTCTCATTTGGAATATTAAAATGGGCTAATTAGATGTGCAATCAGGCACCACAAATGAATATACATTTTAATAATATTTGTAAATCTTTTATCTCTTTTTGTAACATTTAAAGGACTTCTATAGTGTGGTACCTTTAACCAGTATATTTTCAAACATATTTGTTGAAAAAGAAAAAAAAGGTTTGTCACCATCTTCTAAGACCTGTAACATTTGTAATTTTTCCATTTGTGCAGTTGTGTAAAGGCTGCTTGTGGGTTGTGTTTTTTTTTTTTTTTGCATGACGAGCTGACATTTTTATGATAAACCAATTTGTGGTACATATGATGGTTTTATCGCTTTTTATTGCATTTATTTTAGTGGGGAGTGACTATCAAAAACTGCAGTTATGACACTGATTTTCTCCCCTTTTTACAGCGTTTATTGGATGGTTTATTCTTATATTTTGATAAACATTAATTTTAGGGATGAAGCAATACCAAAATTCACCAACTTCACAATGCCAAATATGTGTGCTCTTTTTCATTTTTTGCTTTTTGTTATGCAAATTAAAAGCTACTTTATACAGTACCAGAAAAAGCTATTAGATTTCAGAAATCTCGTGCACATGCTTGTGTTTTTTCCTGAATAAATTGGAAAACTACTGCATCTCGATTTATTTAAATGTTTTTGCAGCGAGTTTTTTATTTATTTTTTTTCACCCAAAGAAAGCAATGGGTAAGTGAAAAACACTGCCATCAATTTCTGCAGTATTTTTGGTGGAAAAAACAAACAAACGCAGGCACAGCAGGATGTGAAACACATTTGTATTTCTGATTTTCCCAAGTTTAACCCCTTCAAGACCTTGCCATTTTCTATTTTTGCATTTTCGTTTTTCGCTCCCCTCCTTCCCAGAGCCATAACTTTTCTATTTTTTTTGTCAATTTGGCCATGTGAGGGCTTGTTGTTTGCAGGAAGAGTTGTATTTTTGAACGACACCATTGGTTTTAGCATGTCGTGTACTAGAAAACGGGAAAAAAATTCCAAGTGCGGTGAAATTGCAAAAAAAGTCCAATCCCACACTTATTTTTTGTTTGGCTTTTTTTTGCTCGGTTCACTATATGCTAAAATTGACCTGCTGTTATGATTCTCCAGGTCATTTTGAGTTCATAGACACCAAACATGTCTAGGTTATGTTTTATCTAAGTGGTAAAAAAAAATTCAAAACGTTTCCATTTTTTGTGATCTGGGGTTGGGTGGTGAGGGCTTATTTTTTGTGCGCCAAGCTGGCGTTTTTAATGATACCATTTTGATGCAGATACGTTCTTTTTATCGCTCGTTATTGCATTTTAATGCAATGCCTTTGCGACCAAAATGTAATTCTGGCGTCTCTAATTTTCTTTCTCGCTACGTCGTTTAGCGATCAGGTTAATCCTATTTTTTTATTGATAAATCGGGTGATTCTGAATACGTGTAGTTTTTTTTTTTTTTTTTTTTTATTTTGAATGGGGCGAAAGGCGGGTGATTTAAACTGTTTTTGTTTTTTGTTTTTTTCATTTTTTTTTTTAAAACATTTTTTTTTTTTTTTACTTTTGCCATGCTTCAATAGCCTCCATGGGAGGCTAGAAGCTGGCACAACTCGATTGGCTCTGCTACATAGGAGCGAAGCATAGATCACTCCTATGTAGGAGAACTACAGCTTTGCTATGAGCGCTGACCACAGGGTGGTGCTCGTAGCAATCAGGCATCAACAACCATTTGTTAGGCCGACGGATCGCTGACCCCCGATCACGTGATGGGGTCAGCGATGCGCTCATTTCCAGCCCAATGGCCGAAAGCGCTAGTTAAATGCTGCTGTCAGCATTTGACAGTGGCATTTAACTAGTTAATAGTGGCGGGTGGATCGCGATTCCACCCGCTGCTATTGCTGGCACATGTCAGCTGTTCAAAACAGCTGACATGTCCCGGCTTTGATGCGGGCTCACTGCAGGAGCCCGCATCAAAGTAAGAGATGCAACCTCTGCAGTACTAGTACGGTGGAGGTCGGTAAGGGGTTAAACCATAATCTTTTGGTGTTCTTACATGATCATATAGGTTAGTATTAGTACAGTTTAGTTAAATTAGTGATGATTTAAAGTATTCAATGTCCTACCAGTGTGTAAAAGTAAACCATGACCTACCAACTCAATGCCCTACCAATCTGAGAAAGTAACCCTGCCCTACCTATACAATGCCCTACCAATCTGAGAAATTAATCCATACCCTACCAACTCAATGCCTAACCAATTTAACTTCCCCCTATTGCTTTTTAAATTTGCAATTGTGTATTTTGTTCATGAACTCTTAACCTTCTCTTAACCTTAGATCATGGCTGCGCTTCATGCATGATTCCAGATTTTAGGAGTAGCCTCTAATTTTTAGGTTTTTTTTTTTTTTTTTCAGACACAACTTTTTCCCCTAAATCATTTTATCAAATTGTCCTTTTGTCAAAAATATTTTATGGTTTCACGTACGTCTTGCATTGGTGGCCTAACACCTTGTATTGGTCATGCTTGCAAGGTGGAAGCAAATCTGATCTTTGGGATACAGAGGCAGAAAAACCTCAGTTTGTCTGGAGTTGCTTTTACTGCCAAGAGATCAGATTGTGGCTGTAGAGAAAAAGCAGCAAAAAACTAGCTTTACAGGAGAACTAAGATGGTGGCAAAATTAATCAACCCACTTGAGTAGTTTTGAATGTTTCATGCAAAAAAAACCAAAAACTGCAATGTAGACCTCAAGACAAAAAAAAAGCTGAAATGAGCTGTGCATGATATTGAAATGACGTCAGCGCAGTTCAGTGAATGTGCCTTTTTGGGAGCTGTTGTTGCCTATTGCCCACACTGTGGCTTTTTAGACTACATTTAAATCACTTCATAGCTCAAAGACCTTCAGCTTTGAGTGGATAGTAAAAGCGGTTTTATTTTTAAGTCTTATATTTTATGTTTTTTTTTTTGGGGGGGGAGGGGGCAGATTACCTTGGTTAGTAGTTTTAATTGACTGTGATCTGCATATTCATGTTGCAGTTTAGGCCTCCATTAAGATGAGCCTGACTTTCCTCGTGTATAAACAGACCATTAACCGGTGTTTTGGATCGACGTTTCATCAGTGTTTGGTCGGGGCCTTTTTTACCATCAGCGTTTAATCAGTGATTTTTTTACTGTGGTAAAAAAAAATAAATAAACTGCACAGCTTCCATCAATTACATTGCTAAGTGCTAACCACAGACAGCACACCGATGCCATCAATGTGCTCTGAGATTTTTATGGATCCATAGAAGACATATATAATTTTGATCAATAACTTGGATCAAAAATGTGCATTTTTTTTTTGTTTTGAAAGCAAAAAAAATCAGACGTGATGCCATAATGGGTACGTATTGTACTCGTGAAAAACATGGGTAGAACGCGTACCTGACTCCAGATTTTCTTGGTGAGGCCTTAGGGTTCTTAGTCTGATTGGCATCTTCACAAATTTACAACAATCCATGGTGCATTTTTTTTTTTTTTTTGCTAACTAAAAAGTTTCCTGTATAATGTTGTCACTTTATTTTACTTTGGGACACATTTATTAATCCCTTCACTACCTGCCTATTTTCAGGTTTTTTTTAATTTTTTTTTAATTTTATCTTTTTACATCTTTGTTTTTTCTTTCCCTACTTCAAAGAGCCATATCTATTTTTTTCTGTCAACAAAGCCATATTACGGCCTGTTTTTTGCAGGATGAGTTGTACTTTTGGTTGACATCATTCATTTTACTACATAGTGTGCTGGAAAATAGAGAAAAAATTCCAAGTGCTATGCAATTGCAAAAAAAGTGCAATTTCACATTTATTTTTTAGTTACCATGTTTACTATATGGTAAAACTGACCTGTCACTATGATTCTCCAGGTCAATATGAGTGCACAGATAGCAAATATCCTAATAACAAACATGGGGATCATCAGCAGATCCCCGGCTGTCACACCAATCAATTTGTGCCCCACAATCACATGACACAGGCGTCGATGGGTACAGTGCCTACAAGTAGTATTCAACCCCCTGCAGATTTAGCAGGTTTACACATTTGGAATTAACTTGGCATTGTGACATTTGGACTGTAGATCAACCTGGAAGTGTGAAATGCACTGCAGCAAAAAAGAATGCTATTTCTTTGTTTATTTTTTTTTTAAATTGTGAAAAGTCTTTTCAGAGGGTCATTTATTATTCAACCCCTCAACCCACCAGAATTCTGTTTGGTTCCCCTAAAGTATTAAGAAGTAGTTCAGGCACAAAGAACAATGAGCTTCACATGTTTGGATTAATTATCTCTTTTTCCAGCCTTTTCTGACTATTTAAGACCCTCCCCAAACTTGTGAACAGCACTCAAACATGGTCAACATGGGAAAGACAAAGGAGCATTCCAAGGCCATCAGAGACCAGATCGTGGAGGGTCACAAGGCTGGCAAGGGGTACAAAACCCTTTCCAAGGAGTTGGGCCTACCTGTCTCCACTGTTGGGAGCATCATCCGGAAGTGGAAGGCTTATGGAACTACTGTTAGCCTTCCACGGCCTGGACAGCCTTTGAAAGTTTCCTCCCGTACCGAGGCCAGGCTTGTCCGAAGAGTCAAGGCTAACCCAAGGACAACAAGGAAGGAGCTCCGGGAAGATCTCATGGCAGTGGGGACATTGGTTTCAGTCAATACCATAAGTAACGTACTCCACCGCAATGGTCTCCATTCCAGACGAGCCCGTAAGGTACCTTTACTTTCAAAGCATCATGTCAAGGCTCGTCTACAGTTTGCTCATGATCACTTGGAGGACTCTGAGACTGACTGGTTCAAGGTTCTCTGGTCTGATGAGACCAAGATCGAGATCTTTGGTGCCAACCACACACGTGACGTTTGGAGACTGGATGGCACTGCATACGACCCCAATAATACCATCCCTACAGTCAAGCATGGTGGTGGCAGCATCATGCTGTGGGGCTGTTTCTCAGCCAAGTGGCCTGGCCATCTGGTCCGCATCCATGGGAAGATGGATAGCACGGCATACCTGGAGATTTTGACCAAGAACCTCCGCTCCTCCATCAAGGATCTTCAGATGGGTCGTCATTTCATCTTCCAATAAGACAACGACCCAAAGCACACAGCCAAGAAAACCAAGGCCTGGTTCAAGAGGCAAAAAATCAAGGTGTTGCAGTGGCCTAGTCAGTCTCCTGACCTTAACCCAATTAAAAACTTGTGGAAGGAGCTCAAGATTAAAGTCCACATGAGACACCCAAAGAACCTAGATAACTTGGAGAAGATCTGCATGGAGGAGTGGGCCAAGATAACTCCAGAGACCTGTACCAGCCTGATCAGGTCTTATAAAAGACGATTATTAGCTGTAATTGCAAACAAAGGTTATTCCACAAAATATTAAACCTAGGGGTTGAATAATAATTCACTCACACTTTTATGTTTAAAATTTATAAAAATTTTACTGAGCAACAAAACTTTTTGGTTTGTAAGATTTATGCATCTGTTAATAAATCCTGCTCTTGTTTGAAGGCTCTAACTTATTTGCATCTTATTAAACCTGCTAAATCTGCAGGGGGTTGAATACTACTTGTAGGCACTGTAGGATTAAAGATGCTCTTCCAGCTGGCATGTGTTAAATCCTGCTGTCAGTGATTAACAGTGAGATTTAACTGGTTAACAGCCATGGATGGAGCCGAGGATGTTAGAGGCACTTGATTTTGGTTTTGAATGTGTACAATACTGCTCACCATTTTTGGCACCCCTTCATTTTTTTCATAGACTGTACAATATCTTCAGAAATAAATGGAAATGTACCAAAGTTATATCCTCTGGATTTTTAAATTGGTGGTCTAAAGTAATATGACAATTAAACATTGTTTTTCAACTTGCATGTTGCAATTTCAAAGAACAAACAATAAACATCATGTTCAACAATAAAGGCCCCCCTAATTAATTCATTTTTTGCACACCCTTTGGAATTGATGGCATCCTCCAAACGTGTAGCCATCAATAAGCTACTTGCACTTCTCAGCTGGTATTTTATTCCACTTTCCTTTGCACTTTGTTCAAGCTCTTGAATGTTTGCAGGGTTCTTTTTCCCAATGGCTGAGATTTGCTCACAATAAAGCTTTTCAATGGGATTGAGGTCAGGACTCCTTGCTGGCCATTTTAAAAGTCAGTCAATTTTTCTTTAAAAAAATTCCTGTTTACTTTTGGATGTGTAGTTTGGGTCATTGTCTTGCTGGAGAACTCGTGATCTTGGACTGAAACCAAGTTATCTTACACTAGGTAGGACATAAAGTTTTAAAATCTCTTGATAATTCTCTGATCTCATGATTCCTGTGAACGGACAAAGCCTCCAGTACCAGACACAGCAAAGTAACCCCACAGAATTATGGATTCTCCACCATGCTTAACTATTGGTAGGGTGTTATTTTCCTTATAAGCTTCATTACGCAGTCTGTAAACAAACTGTTGCTTTGCATTACAAAAAATTCTATTTTTATTTCATCTGTCCACAGAGCATATTCCCAGAAGGATTATACATTTTCCAGATACGCTTAGGCAGAGATCAGTCATTCTTTTTTATGTCTTATTCTTCAGCAATGGTTTCTTCCTTGGCCTTCGCCTACCAAGCTTTAGTGTGCGGTGTATGGTACTTGTGGAAGCCATTTCCCCAGACTGTTCCAGGTTGGTGTTCAGGTCTTTGTATGTTTGACTTGGTGTTTTTTTCACTATTCACACCAACCTTCAGTGACCTCTCTTGTCAATTTTCCTCTTTCCCCCACGCCCAGGGGACTACAGAGAATCAGATGATTCTCATTTGTGATTTACCACAGGCGAGTCAAAATGTGTTTCCTTACTAATGTAATGTAAAGGGAGCCAATACCAATATATCAGCAAGCTTTCGGATTTTCTGTTATTCCCTCCAATTGTTTTTTGTTTTACATTATTGTTTAACATGAGTGCTCTATAGAAAACATGATTCATTTTTTTTCAGGAGATATTCCGCATTATGTACTTACACTTCATGGGTGCCAATAATGATGAGCTGGAAAGGATTTATAAAATGTAGAAAAGTTATCAAGTTATACAAACTTGTAAAATGAAATAAAAAAGATAATGTAAGAGTAGTTAATGTGGTGTACATAGGTTATGGTTTATCAAAGTAATTTTTCATTTGTCAGTTATTGTACATTTTGTGGCATGTTCGTTGATTAATAGATCTTGACTAATTTAAGACATGTGACCTACGGTAGTTATGTATGATGTGTTAGGAGTTTAGACTTTTGCAATTTTAAGCAGAGAAAAAAAGTGGAAAATAGAACAACAAACGAATTCTAAAATGTTTTTATATATGGAACGGTTAACAAGCTGGTAATTTGCCACCTGTTTAAAGGTTGGGTGGCTGTACATTTGTTTAAGGATCATACGAAAGATACAATAAAATGACTAAGAAGCTCAAACTATATCCTTTATTGAACTTTGAGCCCTTTTCCAGATCTAAAGGCAGAGGTAAATAATAAAGCGTAGTAATAGAAAGGTGTCATACCTAATGTAACTTCCGAAATATACAAATTGCTCTACAGTTGTTATTAAACCCTTTAGGACTCACCTAATTTGGGCCTTTAGAATACATCATATACAACCCCTTCCAAAAAATTATGGAATCACTGGCTTTGGAGGATGTTCATTCAGTTGTTTAATTTTGTAGAAAACAGCAGATCACAGACATGGCACAAAACTAAAGTCATTTCAAATGTCAACTTTCTGGCTTTAAGAAACACTAAAAGAAATCAAGAACAAAAAATTGTGGTAGTCAGTAATGGTTACTTTTTTTTAACCAAGCATTGGGGAAAAATTATGGAATCACTCAATTCTGAGGAAAAGGCGAAGAGGCGTCTCTGGGATGCTGGCCTTCAGGGTGGAGTGGCAAAGAAATAGCCATATCTAAGACTGGCTAATAAAAGGAAAAGATTAATATGGGCAAAAAAACATAGACATTGGACAGAGGAAGATTGGAAAAAAGTGTTATGGGCAGACGAATCAAAGTTTGAGGTGTTTGGATTACACAGAAGAATCTTTGTGAGACTCAGGCACTCTTCCAACATCTTTTCAGTGGTTCTAATGCCATCTGTCAAGCATGGTGGAGGTAATGTGATGGTCTGGGGTTGCTGTGGTGCTGGTAAAGTGGGAGATTAATACAAGGTAAAAGGGATTTTGTATAAGGAAGGCTATTACTCCATTTTGCAACACCATGCCATACCCTGTGGACAGCGCTTGATTGGAGCCAATTTCATCCTACAACAGGACAATAACCCAAAGCACACCTCCAAATTATGCAAGAACTATTTAGGGAAGAAGCAGGCAGCTGGTATTCTTCTTGTAATGGAGTGGCCAGCACAGTCACCAGATCTCAACCCCATTGAGCTACTGTGGTGTGCCCATCAAGCCAAACCAACTTGTGGGAAGGGCTTCTGGAAGCATGGGGTGAAATTTCTCCATATTACTTCAGCAAATTAACTGCTAGAATGCCTAAGGTCTGCAATGCTGTCATTGTTGCAAAGGAAGCATTCTTTGACAAAGGCAAAGTTTGGCCGGCGTCACACTCAGCGTATGAAAATACGGTCCGTTATTTACGTCCGTAATACTCAGAAAAGTCCCCAAAATAGTGATCCGTATGTCATCCATAGGCAGGGTGTGGCAGCGTATTTTGCGCATGGCATCCTCCGTATGTAATCTGTATGGCATCCGTACTGCGAGATTCTCGCAGGCTTGCAATACGGACATACAATGGATCCATGGGCTCATATAATCGTAAAAACATATATATATATATATATATATATATATATATATATATATATATATATATATATATATATATATATATACAGTGGGGCAAAAAAGTATTTAGTCAGTCAGCAATAGTGCAAGTTCCACCACTTAAAAAGATGAGAGGCGTCTGTAATTTACATCATAGGTAGACCTCAACTATGGGAGACAAACTGAGAAAAAAAATCCAGAAAATCACATTGTCTGTTTTTTTAACAATTTATTTGCATATTATGGTGGAAAATAAGTATTTGGTCAGAAACAAAATTTCATCTCAATACTTTGTAATATATCCTTTGTTGGCAATGACAGAGGTCAAACGTTTTCTGTAAGTCTTCACAAGGTTGCCACACACTGTTGTTGGTATGTTGGCCCATTCCTCCATGCAGATCTCCTCTAGAGCAGTGATGTTTTTGGCTTTTCACTTGGCAACATGGACTTTCAACTCCCTCCAAAGGTTTTCTATAGGGTTGAGATCTGGAGACTGGCTAGGCCACTCCAGGACCTTGAAATTCTTCTTACGAAGCCACTCCTTCGTTGCCCTGGCGGTATGCTTTGGATCATTGTCATGTTGAAAGACCCAGCCACGTTTCATCTTCAATGCCCTTGCTGATGGAAGGAGGTTTGAACTCAAAATCTCACGATACATGGCCCCATTCATTCTTTCATGTACCCGGATCAGTCGTCCTGGCCCCTTAGCAGAGAAACAGCCCCAAAGCATGATGTTTCCACCACCATGCTTTACAGTAGGTATGGTGTTTGATGGATGCAACTCAGTATTCTTTTTCCTCCAAACACGACAAGTTGTGTTTCTACCAAACAGTTCCAGTTGGTTTCATCAGACCATAGGACATTCTCCCAAAACTCCTCTGGATCATCCAAATGCTCTCTAGCAAACTTCAGACGGGCCCGGACATGTACTGGCTTAAGCAGTGGGACACGTCTGGCACTGCAGGATCTGAGTCCATGGTGGTGTAGTGTGTTACTTATGGTAGGCCTTGTTACATTGGTCCCAGCTCTCTGCAGTTCATTCACTAGGTCCCCCCGCGTGGTTCTGGGATTTTTGCTCACCGTTCTTGTGATCATTCTGACCCCACGGGGTGGGATTTTGCGTGGAGCCCCAGATCGAGGGAGATTATCAGTGGTCTTGTATGTTTTCCATTTTCTAATTATTGCTCCCACTGTTGATTTCTTCACTCCAAGCTGGTTGGCTATTGCAGATTCAGTCTTCCCAGCCTGGTGCAGGGATACAATTTTGTTTCTGGTGTCCTTTGACAGCTCTTTGGTCTTCACCATAGTGGAGTTTGGAGTCAGACTGTTTGAGGGTGTGCACAGGTGTCTTTTTATACTGATAACAAGTTTAAACAGGTGCCATTACTACAGGTAATGAGTGGAGGAAAGAGGAGACTCTTAAAGAAGAAGTTACAGGTCTGTGAGAGCCAGAAATCTTGATTGTTTGTTTCTGACCAAATACTTATTTTCCACCATAATATGCAAATAAATTGTTAAAAAAACAGACAATGTGATTTTCTGGATTTTTTTTCTCAGTTTGTCTCCCATAGTTGAGGTCTACCTATGATGTAAATTACAGGCGCCTCTCATCTTTTTAAGTGGTGGAACTTGCACTATTGCTGACTGACTAAATACTTTTTTGCCCCACTGTATATATATATATATATATATATATATATATATCATACATATCATACAGCGCTAAATAGCTTAAAAGCCGTAAATTCAATTGCCGGCTTTTTCTTTCTCCTTCTCAAACTCGACATGATGAGACATGGTTTACATACAGTAAACCATCTCATATCCTTTTTTTTTTTCATATTCCACACTACTAATGTTAGTAGTGTGTGTATGCAAAATTTGGGCGCTCTAGCTATTAAATTAAAGGGTTAATTCGCTGAAAAAATTGGCGTGGGCTCCCGCGCAATTTTATCTGCCAGTGGTAAAGCCAGTGACTGAGGGCAGATATTAATAGCCTGGAGAGGGTCCATGGTTATTGCCCCCCCCGGCTAAAAACATTTGCCCCCAGCCACCCCAGAAAAGGCACATCTGGCCACTCTCTTCCCATTCCCGTGTAGCCGTGGGATATGGGGTAATGAAGGGTTAATGTCACCTTGCTATTTTAAGGTGACATTAAGCCAGATTAATGGAGAGGCGTCAATTCTGACACCTATCCATTATTAATCCAATTGTATGAAATGGATAAAAAAACACACACATTATTACAAAGTATTTTAATGAAATAAATACACAGGTTGTTGTAATATTTTTATTATACTGGTAATCCACTTGAAGACCCTTGTCACCTGAAACAAATGTAAACAAAACAAACAACAATATTCCATACCTTCCGACGATCAGCCTCGTCCCATGCTGTAAATCCATCTGAAAGGGTTAACTAATTTTACAAGCAGAAGCTCTGCTAATGCAGCCGCCCGTGCCTGTAAAACCCCGGCAAATGAATGGAATGTAGGTGAATGACCTGTAATTAACTCGAGTTGCGGTGATGTGCCCTCTGCTGGATGTCCTCATATGAACTCGAGCCTGGGAAAATATTCTGAAAAGTTCCCAAGCTCGAGTTCACATGAGGACATCCAGCAGAGGGCGCATCACCGCGACTGAAGGTGTGTACATATATATATATATATATATATATATATATATATATATATATATATATATATATATATATATATATATATATATATATATATATATATATATATATATATATATATATCTATATCTATATCCCTATACTATGTGTAGACATTTATCTTAGCTATTCTATTCTAACCTGTCAGTGTGATTTTACTGTACACCGCACTGAATTGCCGGCTTTTCTCTCTAACACCGCTGCGTATTTCTCGCAAGTCACACTGCTGGTCCGTGTGTAATCCGTAATTTTCTCGCCCCCATAGACTTTCATTGGCGAGTTTTTTGCGCAATACGGTGACAAACGCAGCATGCTGCGCTTTTCTACGTCTGTAGAAGACCGTATAATACGGATCAGTAAAATACGGCAGATAGGAGCTGGGGATAGAGAAGCATTGTACCGTATGCAATCCGTATTTTCTGCACCTATCATACGTCCGTAAAACTCGCTAGTGTGACGCCGGCCTTTGAAGGAGAAAATTATTTAAAAAAAAAACAAAAAAAAAAAACTTTTTTTTCGAACCTTGTCAATGTCTGGACTAGATTTTCAATTAATTTGGCAACTCATTTGATTAATAAAAGTATGAGTTTTCATTGAAAACACAATATATATATCTCACCACTTTGAAGAAACAGGAATACATCCAGCCTGTGGTTACAGTTCGCACGGAAAACGGATTGGGATAAATCCACACATGTAAAGAAAAACCTTTTTTTCTCCAGCGATCAGTCCAATGGTAGAGTAAAATATTCCTTTTATTTATCCATTAAAAATTTCCAGATTTCTTCAGTAACAATATTGCATACATTCAATCCCTTATGAATGACATGTTTCGACACCACATGTTTCTTCCTCCAGGTCCCAGGTTGATTAGATCCTTTCTTATTCGCTCTTCCCTTGTCCAATCACGTTTGGTGAGCACGCTTCAGTCTTTCTGAACTGTAGGAGATAAGTTTTAGGCTATGTGCACACGTTATCAGGTAAAAATATCATTTAATTGTCAGGTATGCATCCCACATCTACATTTGAAACCCCCTGACACCCCATGCAAATTTGTCCCGCGCTGTATGTCAATCTGTTCAGTCCGGTCCGAGGGGCGTTGCCTCTGTTCCCTCACTCCACCCCTCCTCGGCTTGCTGTACGTATTCTTCGCCGTGAATCTCGCAGAGCACGTACAGATTTTGTGCGTGCGCGTTGCAATGTGACCTCGTGCGTGCACAGTATGCTTGTGCCATACTGCTTTTGGGCTTTGCCCGCAATTGGGCAAAGCATACTGCGCACGCTTGCCCGCAACAGGGCAGACAAAGTACGCCTGCGCTGGAGCCGCTGCAGGAAGACAAGAAGAGGACAGGATCGTATGAAGCTAGGAGGCACCGGACCGTGACGTCCATTGGGCCGGACTGCATTGGGACCGCCCCTGGGTGAGTATAATATAACCTGTTTTTCTCATCTTTCAGGTTACATCGGGGGCTTATCTACAGCATTGCAGAATGCTGTAGATAAGCCCCTGATGCCTGTGGCCTTATCTCATATACGATTTTTGGGGTGACAGATTCCCTTTAACTTTATTCTGCATATCTTCATTCGGCTATTTTATATGTAAATCCGAATATGGTGATTAACTGAAAAAAAATGCTGCAGAAATTCAACATGTGCACACAGCCTTAACCCCTTCATGACCAGAGGTATTATCGGTTTTGCGTTTTCGTTTTTCGCTCCTTTTCTTCCCTGAGCCATAAATTTTTATTGTTTTTTTTTTTTTTTCAATCAATATGGCCGTGTGAGGGCTTGTTTTTTGCGGGACGAGTTGTACTTTTGAATGACCCCATTGGTTTTACCATGTTGTGTAGTAGAAAACAAGAAAGAAAAAAAAAAGTGTGGTGAAATTGCAAAAAAAAGTGCAATCCCACACTTTTTTTGTTTGGATTTTTTGCTAGATTCACTAAATGCTAAAACTGACCTGCCATTGGTTCCCCAGGTCATTAAGAGTTCATAGATACCAAACATGTCTAGATTCTTTTTATTTAAGTGTTGAAAAAAAATTCAGAACTTTGTTAAAAGAAAAAAAAATTGCGCTATTTTCCGATACCCGTAGCGTCTCCATTTTTCGTGATCTCAGGTTGGCTGAGGGTTTATTTTTTGCATGCCGAGCTGACTGTTTTAATTAGTCCATTTTGGTTGCAGATATGATCTTTTGATTGCCCGTTATTGCATTTTAATGCAATGTTGCGGCGACCAAAAAAACCATAATTCTGGCGTTTTGACATTTTTTTTTTTTTTTTTTTTCTCGCTGCGCCGTTTAGCAATCAGGTTACCGTATTTTTCAGACTATAAGATGCACCCAGGTTTTAGAGGTGGAAAATAGGAAAAAAAAATATTTGAATAAAAAAAAAGTGGTAAAACATTTAATAACATAAATAACATATTATATGTGGTGTTATTATATATAATAGTATGGTATTATGTTGGAAGCTGCGGGTAGAAGATGGTGCTGTG